>NC_045960.1:96256046-96395782 GCF_010909765.2 Amblyraja radiata
TATGGTGCTGCGGAATTGGGGATCATAGCAAGAATGAAGGACTCATTCGTCAGATCCCCAATATAATATTTGAAGATCCCTCTTGTTTAATATATAGTTCATATCAACGTTACAAAATCATATATACTGCTGCATGACTTGTAATCTTTCAGGAACTGAGTTTGTAAATTGCTGAAAAGTAAATTTCAATACGGGCTTCCTTTGGTAAAAATGGATAGCGGAGATATCAGTGCCTTGTGTAATTTGGAATAGGTTGCATCCACTGCTACTCAACTGGAAAGGTGTAAAATAAACCTCAATTTCTTACTCATGGCTAGTCGAGGAAGACTCCCCCATATTGGGGCGACCCTACAAGTCATGAAGGTTCTCTATCTAGCTCAGGTTAATTATGGCCTTGAGATATTCTGCTTTTGTGTTCCTACCAATGGCTTGACCAAATGTGGAATGGTCAGTACTGAAGCAAGATGCGGCAGGCATAGTAACGTCTGAGTAAAAGGAATATTCATCTGGCTGAATCATAGCTGGTAGGGCTGCTGCCCTTCAGGGCCAAGAGACCCAAGTTCGATCCTGACTCCGGGTACTGTTTGTGTGGCGTTTGCATGTTCCCCCTGCGACAGCATGGGATTCCTCCGGGTGCTCCAGTTTCTTCCCGCTCCCCAAAGAAGTGTGGGCTTTGTTGGTTAATTGGCCTCTGTAAATTGCCCCTAATGGGTCGGAGTAGATGAAAGTGGAACTAGTGAGAACGGGAGCTCGATGGTCAGCGGGAATCTAGGACCAAAGGCCTGTTTCCATGCTGTATTTCCAACTTACAAAATTCTTAAGGGGTTGGACAGGCTAGATGCAGGAAGATTGTTCCCGATGTTGGGGAAGTCCAGAACAAGGGATCACAGTTTAAGGATAAGGGGGAAATCTTTTAGGACCGAGATGAGAAAAACATTTTTCACACAGAGAGTGGTGAATCTCTGGAATTCTCTGCCACAGAAGGTAGTTGAGGCCAGTTCATTGGCTATATTTAAGAGGGAGTTAGATGTGGCCCTTGTGGCTAAAGGGATCAGGGGGTATGGAGAGAAGGCAGGTACAGGATACTGAGTTGGATGATCAGCCATGATCATATTGAATGGCGGTGCAGGCTCGAAGGGCCAAATGGCCTACTCCTGCACCTAATTTCTGTTTTCTATGTATTTTTCAGGCAATCAGTTCAATAAGTAGTATTGAACTTAAGTGATAAAATATTAAATATTAAGCATTGGGCTTCAGTGATAGAATATGTTTTAATTTCCAAAATCAAATTTTATTCAGAATAAAGAAATACAAACCAAAAAAATCTTCCAAAACTCATCAGACATTAACCATATAACCATATAACAATTTACAGCACGGAAACAGGCCATCTCGACCCTTCTAGTCCATGCCGAACACATAATCTCCCCTAGTCCCATATACCTGCGCTCAGACCATAACCCTCCATTCCTTTCCCATCCATATAACTATCCAATTTATTTTTAAATGATAAAAACGAACCTGCCTCCACCACCTTCACTGGAAGCTCATTCCACACAGCTACCACTCTCTGAGTAAAGAAGTTCCCCCTCATGTTACCCCTAAACTTCAGTCCCTTAATTCTCAAGTCATGTCCCCTTGTTTGAATTCTCAGTGTCTATCCATTCAATAGTGTCGTAGTCAGTCGTGTTCCCACCTATCTTTAAATAAAACACCCTTGCCTCTCATGTGGTCTGTTGGGGCAATCTCCCCTCCTTTGTTTGAGTGGTGTCTCCACCAGACACTGCCCCTCAATGTGCAGCAGCAGAAGGACACTAGACGGTGGTCCTCCCCCACAGAGCCTTGGCGTTGGCTGCACCAAGCCTCCATGAGTCCCTCAGCATGTACCCCTGCAGACTGGAAGGGACCAGTCGGCAACATTCCCTGATGGACATCTCGCTCTGCTGGGTGATCAGCAAGTTCTGGGCATGTCAAAAAACATCCTTCACCGATTGATGACCTTCGAGCAGCACTTCATCCCCATCTCTGGCTGTGTCCCAGGGAACAGTCCATAAACCAGAGGGTCCTCTGTTACGGAGCTGTTCGGGATGAACTGTAACAAGGACCCCTTGCATCAGTCTCAGGCCCTCTTTGCAAATCCACACTCTGCAAAGAGGTGGACAACCATCTACCCTCTTTAGGAGCCACCCCAAGGGCAGCATGCACTGGTAGTGAGATTCCAACGGTTCAGGAAGGATGTGACTAGAAGGGCCCCTGTCACCACCAGCCAAGACTTGTGATATAACAAGGCGATAAATAGAAAACAAATTCTAAGAAGACATATGTGTAGGAAGGAACTGCAGATGCTGATTTAAATCGAAGATAGACACAAAATGCTGGAGAAACTCAGCGGGACAGGCAGCATCTCTGGCAGTGGCGGACTGGCCAGGGTGTCAGCTTGCCCGATGGCAAGTGGGCCCCTGATGAAGTAGGCCCCCTATATCAAGTGGGCCCCTGATGAAGTGGGCCCCCTTTGTCTCCTGGCAACCAATATTTTTAGACCCAGTCCGCCACTGATCTCTGGAGTCTGAAGAAGGATCTTGACCCATTCCATCTCTCCAGAGATGATGCCTGTCCCGCTGAGTAACTCCAGCATTTTGTGTCTATCCAAGAGTACATATATTAGTTAGATCTTATTAGATTAGTTAGAGCTTCGCTCAACACCTCCGCTCGGTTGGCAATAACCACCCTGATCTCCCGGTGGCTCAGCACTTCAACTCCCCCTCCCATTCTGAACGGAACCTTTCTGTCCTGGGCCTCCTCCATGGCCAGAGTGAGGCTCACCGTAAATTGGAGGAGCAGCACCTCATATTTCGCTTGGGGAGTTTACACCCCAGCGGTATGAACATTGACCTCTAATTTTAGGTAGTCCCTGCTTTCTCCTTCTTTCCCCTCCCCTTCCCAGCTCTCCCACAGTCCACTGTCTCCGCCTCTTCCTTTCTTCTTCCCGCCCCCTCCCCCCCACCTCCACATCAGTCTGAAGAAGGGTCTCGACCCGAAACGTCGCCTATTTCCTTCGCTCTATAGATGCTGCCTCACCCGCTGAGTTTCTCCAGTATTTTTGTCTACCTTCGATTTTCCAGCATCTGCAGTTCCTTCTTAAACATATATTAGTTAGATACTCAGATTCAAATGTACTTGAGATGATGATGTGTGCCTTCTGATGGAAAATACTCAGCTTTTAATTAAATCACCAACTGAGATGTGTGGTTCTAATTAAGATAATCCCATTTCGTACTACCTTGTTCTGGAGATTTGGAGTGCTCTGGTGTAAAATAACATTTAATTTATTTGCAGAGATACCAAAATAACACTTTCTTGATACATTATAGAACGAGGTATCACGGCGCTTCTCCAGGAGAATAACAATTAAAGTTGTTACACCAAATACTGTCAGGTCTGATATGTGCTATGGCCGACAACCAAACTCCTTTGTGAAACAGTGATGGTTAGTTGTTAAGAGCCACTGTATGGACATCACTAGCATCCAACTTCAATCAGACTACTATCACCACAAACATCAGGTAGCAGATATAGAAGCCTGAACTCCCACATCACCAACAGGTGGCGGCACAGTGGCGCAGTGGTGGAGTTGCTGCCTTACAGCGCCAGAGACCTGGGTTCGATCCTGACCACAGGTACTGCCTGTGTGGAGTTTGCACATTCTCCCTGTGACCGCATTGGTTTTCTCCGGGTGCTCCGGTTTCCTCCCACATTCCAAAGTCACGCAAGTTTGTAGATTAATTGTCCCTCGTGTGGAGTTTGGAACGAGTGTACAAGTGATCGCTGGACGGTGCAGACTCGGTGGGCTAACGAGCCTGTTTCTGTGCTGTATCTCTAACTCACCAGGTTCAGAAACAGTTACTTTTCTACAGGTGAAGACTCAGTTGATACAGTTGAGAATGCAGATGCTGGAAATTTGAGCATAAAAACAAAAGGCTGGATAACTCAGCGAGTCAGGCAGCATCTGTGAAGAGCATGGACAGATGATGTTTCGGGTCTTTAGTCTGAAGGAGAGTCCTGACTCAAAATGCCGTCTGTTTATTCCTTCCATCTTCCTACAAGTATCAGGTTCTTGAACCAAGCTCCACGACTAATCCCATCTCGACAGTAGAAATCTATGGTCTACTGCTTACATATGGATTTATTTCCTTTCTCACTGTGATTTGCACTAATGTCTTTTTTTTCCGCAGTCAATTAATGTTGTTTTTGTGTGTTTGTCTTGAGTCCATGTGCCTGTGAAGGTGCTATAAGAAAAATGTAATTGTACCTGTATGTCACCGTACCTGTGCATATGACAAAATATTCAATTTGATTTGACCATGGCTTGTTCCTCCATTTCAGAATCGGCATGAATCACAACTTGGTTTGGGAACAGCTCCATCCAAGACTGCAAGAAATCGCAGAGAATTGTGGACGCAGCCCAGACCATCACACAAACCAACTTCCCTTCCATTGATTCCATTTACACCTCACGCTGCCTCGGCAAGGCCAGCAGCATAACCAAGGACAAGTCGCACCCTGGCCACTCCCTCTTCTTCCCTCTCCCATCGGGCAAAAGGTAGATAAATGTGAAAACGCACACATCCAGATTCAGGGACAATTTCTTCCCAGCTGTCATCAGGCAACTGAACCATCCTACCACAACTAGAGAGCAGTCCTGGATTACTATCTACCTCATTGGAGACCCTCGGACTATCTTGCCATAGGACTTTAAGGACATTCCTGCCATAGAGGGAGTACAGAGAAGGTTCACCAGACTGATTCCTGGGATGTCAGGACTTTCATATGAAGAAAGACTGGATAGACTCGGCTTGTACTCGCTAGAATTTAGAAGATTGAGGGGGGATCTTATAGAAACTTACAAAATTCTTAAGGGGTTGGACAGGCTAGATGCAGGAAGATTGTTCCCGATGTTGGGGAAGTCCAGAACAAGGGGTCACAGTTTAAGGATAAAGGGGAAATCATTTAGGACTGGGATGAGAAAAACATTTTTTACACAGAGAGTGGTGAATCTGTGGAATTCTCTGCCACAGAAGGTAGTTGAGGCCAGTTCATTGGCTATATTTAAGAGGGAGTTAGATGTGGCCCGTGTGGCTAAAGGGATCAGGGGGTATGGAGAGAAGGCAGGTACAGGATACTGAGTTGGATGATCAGCCATGATCATATTGAATGGCGGTGCAAGCTCGAAGGGCCGAATGGCCTACTCCTGCACCTATTTTCTATGTTTCTATCTTTTATCGCACTTTATCTTGCACTAAACGTTATTCACGTTATTCCCTTCATCATATATCTGTACACTGTGGATGGTTCGATCGCAATCATGTATTGTATTTCCGCTGACTGGTTAGCACGCAACAAAAGCTTTTCACTGCATCTCGGTACACGTGACAATAAACTAAAAACTCAGAAGGTTACAAATTTACAGAGATTAGATCAAAGTTCAACCCACGACTAGGAGACTTCGGCACAACATTATGATGCACAAATCTCTTACTGGGCTTTGAAGATCTCACATTCGCTACATTTCAAAAGCACTTCACTGGTCTTCAAGCACTTTGGATCTGAAAGATGCTATTTGAAAGAAATTCTGCTTCTCATATAATGCAATACTTGATGCAGGAAAAATGAACTCAGAATGACTATGGTGAAATGCATTGAAAGTGACCATCAAAAAGGTAATGAATGTTCCTCTGATTCCAAAGAAGCATTTTGTTACATAAATAGTTTTGTTTTGTGTGAATAACCAGTTTATTTGCACATTTCCTTTATCGAGCAATTCCATTTCGCTAAACTCTTGCACTCGTTCCGCCAAGGCCTGCTGGAATTCCCTTCCCATCCCCAGACTGACCTCAATGTCCTGGGCCTCCTCCAGAGCCAGAGTGAGGCCACACTTAATCTGGAGGAACAACACCTCATATTCCACTTGCATAGCTTATAGCCCAATAGTATGGAGGTTGAATTTTCCAGAAGGTTAAATTGTCCAGAACAAGGGGTCACAGTTTAAGGATAAGGGGCAAATCTTTTAGGACCGAGATGAGAAAAACATTTTTCACACAGAGAGTGGTGAATCTGTGGAATTCTCTGCCACAGAAGGTAGTTGAGGCCAGTTCATTGGCTATATTTAAGAGGGATTTAGATGTGGCCCTTGTGTCTAAAGGGATCAGGGGGTATGGAGAGAAGGCAGGTACAGGATACTGAGTTGGATGATCAGCCATGATCATATTGAATGGCAGTGCAGGCTCGGAGGGCCAAATGGCCTACTCCTGCACCTATTATCTATGTTTCTAATACCCTCCCACATTCCCCTCTTTTTCCCATGCCACCTCCTCCTACCCCAGTGTGCATACATTTCTCTGATAAATCTCCACCCCCACCTCTTCCAGTCGCCCTGGTCCTTTCCCCTCCTCCATACACTCATCTCCCATCCCCATGTCCCTTTTACATCCCTCCTTTCCTCCTTTCCTACCCATATTCCTCCCTCTAGTTTTACATTTCACTCCTCTCTCTCTCTCTCTCTCTCCTTAGTTGACATCCATTTGTCTCCTTTTCTATTCTTTGTCACTTGCTCCACTCATCTGCCAATTCCAGCTCTCTCCCCCTTTCACCATTCAGTCTGAAGAAGGGTTCCGATCCAAAATGTCACCTACCCATTTTCTCCAGAGGTGCTGCCTGATTTGCTAAGTCACTACCCTTTAGTCTTTAACATTTCCACCCTGGGGGAAAAGGTTGTGACCGCACACCCTGTCTATGCTCAGAGCAGCAAAGATGCTGCTGCCCACTAGCACCATTCTGTGGACCAGACATCACGAAACATTCGTTTGGTCTACATTGCAGGTGTCGTCTTCAAAGATGTCCCTTTGGATACGCCATGCAGACACCATAACATTCATGCACTTCTAATGTATCCCTCAGAAATTAAAAGATGTGTCGCGTGGCTGCAAGCCTAAGTAATACATTTTTGGTGAGGGTATATTTCATTTATGTTGCACAGTATTTTGTCTGTTTTTACTAAAATAAAATACCCCACAAAGCAGTTTAATTTTGGAACAAAAGGTGAGATACACCCGTGCTAAAGCAGCTGTTGCACCAAAAGCAAGTTTACAAAATGCTGGAGTAATTCAGCGGGTCAGGCAGCATCTCTGTAGAAAAGGAATAGGTGCCGTTTCAGGTCGTGACCCTTCTTCAGACCCTAGATGATCCTTCATCAGATGTTCAGTAACAATAAGAATACATACACAAATGAAATGGAAGGGAGTAATGCCCCTGTCCCACTTAGGAAACCTGAACGGAAACCTCTGGAGACTTTGCGCCCCACCCAAGGTTTCCGTGCGGTTCCCGGAGGTTGCCGGAGGTTGCAGGTAGGGAGACTGACAAAAACCTCCAGGAACCGCACGGAAACCTTGGGTGGGGCGCAAAGTCTCCAGAGGTTTCCGTTCAGGTTTCCTAAGTGGGACAGGGGCATAACATTTTGAACATTAAAACTGGACAGTAGGCAAGTTTTTCATAATGACTTGCTTCTCAGCAGTCATTATAGCACAAGACTAATTGCTGTTTGCTATATGTAATCAACAGCAATTAATCTACTTAATAATTCAATCATTAGCATTTGACCCTGATTCGCATCAAGTTTCACCCACCACAAAGGAAAATATTTAAATATTTTGCAGAAGTACATTTGCCATCTTGCCTCCCAATTCATTTCATTAGTGGAAAGGAACACAGTTCGTCTTTTTCAACTCTCTACTTTATCAATGAGTATCGGGAACATTTTAATATTCCGATGAAGGTCATCTTTAACCTAATGCATAAATCATCATTACTAAATGTATCCAGGGGAATTGTGGGAGGTTTATTCAAGTAAGCAATTATACTCAAAATCATTGTGTGTGCAAGACCTTTAGTTTAGCTTTCTATTAATGTAACAACCCATGACTAAATAGTCCAATTAATTCTAATGAAGATAATACCATGTGCCGCTCTATTCATAGATGTCAAGCAATTTTGTTTCTCCTGTATCGGAGTTGCCTCTGTAACCTCTGTCAGTTAACTCTTGTGCGTTGGCTCAGCTGATGGTGTCTTTGCCTCCTGTTGGAATTCTTCCAGATATTATCGAGGCCAGTACCTGACTCTAATCTTACAGGAAGCTCACCTTGTGCCCTGACCAATAGTTAGACACCCACCAGCATCACAGACGCATATAGATCGCAAGAAAAGATTTGGAAAGCGAAAGGGTAATAATGGTAAGTTTTAACAACATGAGTTTTAAAGAGTGCAAGAAAGAATGCATTTGTGTGGCAAATTATTCTCACCTTTTTTTTCAGAAGAGGCAAGTTAATAAGGAAAGGGAAAGTAGATTTTGAGAGCAAAACAGAGAGATAAACGCAAAGAGCCTGTAAATACCTCCATAGAGGTGTGAAATTGAACAGATCAGCTAAAATAAGTATGTGTTCCTTACAGACCAAGGCCCCCTGAGGAGAAAGGTTGTGACCGCACACTCTATCTATCGAGGCAGGAGTCATTTAGCTCCGTTTAGTTTATTAATTTTAGCTAATGTTATTTTAGCTAATGTTATCCCACTTTTTAATAAGGCAGAAAAGAGAAAACAAGGAATTATAGACCAGTTAGCCTGACATCGGTGGTGGGGAAGATGCTGGAGTCAATTATAAAAGATGAAATAGCCGAACATTTCGATGGCAGTAACAGGATCGGTCCGAGTCAGCATGGATTTACGAAGGGGAAATCCTTCTGGAATTTTTTGAAGATGTAACTAGAAAAATGGACGAGGGAGAGCCAGTGGATGTAGTGTACCTGGACTTTCAGAAAGCATTTGATTAGGTCCCACATAGGAGATTAGTGGGCAAAATTAGGGCACATGGTATTGGGGGTAGAGTGCTGACATGGATAGAGAAGTGGTTGGCAGACAGGAAACAAAGAGTAGGGATTAACGGGTCCCTTTCAGAATGGCAGGCAGTGACGAGTGGGGTACCGCAAGGCTCGGTGCTGGGACCGCAGCTATTTACAATATACATCGATGATTTGGATGAGGGATTCAAAGTAACATTAGCAAATTTGCAGATGACACAAAGCTGGGTGGCAGTTTGAACTGTGAGGAGGATGCTGTGAGAATGCAGGGTGACTTGGACAGGTTGGGGGGAGTGGGCAGATGCATGGCAGATTAGTTTAATGCAGATAAATGTGAGGTTATCCACTTTGGTAGCAAGAACAGGAAGGCAGATTACGATCTAAATGGCGTCAAGTTGGGAAAAGGGAAAGTACAACTGGATCTGGGGGTCCTTGTTCATCAGTCTATGAAAGTAAGCATGCAGGTACAGCAGGCAGTGAAGAAAGTGAATGGCATGTTGGCCTTTATAACAAGAGGAATCGAATATAGGAGCAAAGAGGTCCTTCTGCAGTTGTACAGAGTCCTAGTGAGACCACACCTGGAGTATTGTATGCAGTTTTGTTCCCCTAATTTGAAGAAGGACATTCATGCTATTGAGGGAGTGCAGCGTAGATTTACAAGGTTAATTCACGGAATGGCGGGACTATCATATGCTGAGAGAATGGAGCAGCTGGGCTTGTACACTCTGGAGTTTCGAAGGATGAGAGGGTATCTCTTTGAAACATATAAGATTGTTAAGGGTTTGGACATGCTGGAGGCAGGAAACATGTTCCCGATGTTGGGGGAGTTCAGAACCAGGGGCCACAGTTTAAGAGTAAGGAGTAAGCCATTTAGAACGGAAACGAGGAAACACTTTTTCTCACAGAGAGTGGTGAGTCTGTGGAATTATTTGCCTCAGAGGGGGGTTGAGGCAGGTTCTCTGGATGTTTTCAAGAGAGAGCTAGTTAGGGCTCTTAAAAATAGTCAGGGGATCTGGCTCGAAGGACTGAATGGCCTACTCCTGCACCTATTGTCTATTGTCTCTTATTACCACAAGTACCAAGGTACAGTGAAAAGTTTTGTTTGCATGTGAATCCAGTCAAGAAAGAACACTATCCATGAAAATAATTAAGCCGTGGACAGTGCAAAAATAAAGGATAACGGTTACAGCATTTAGCGGTGCTGTTGAAATAAAGATCTCAAAATGTGGAACAATTGTAAAGGATGATAGCAGATCCTCTACTGGGTCCAGCATGCAAAGAATCACCTAGCTCCTTGCCATCTTGTTGCTTTTAAAAAAATATTGAAATCTGTCAAAATACCGGACAAAATACCTTCCAAATTGGATATCAACTTCCCGAAGCGCCTGCATTTCTCTGGTGATTTTGATTTTGGATATGGGGGATATGTTGGAGTGCATTCTGTCCCTGGCCTCGTTTTTGGTCAGATCCCTTTTTTTCACTTCTCTCAACTCTCAACCCTCTGTCTGTGCCTTGGAAGGCATTTTGTCTCTCCGGTTCTCCGGTGAGTGTGAAATATACTCTGGCATGGCTCCAGGAAGTAGCAGTTGTGATGTTCTCCAAGACTTTCCCTCCACCAACGACACCAAAGCCAAAAATAGACACACCATCCTGGAAGGCCCACCGAGCCTGATTCCATTCTGCATCTCTAAACTAAACTAACTCAGCAGGTCAGGCAGCATCTGTGGAGGGAATGGAAATGTGCCTTTCAGGCTGGCATCCTTCTAATACCTTCTAGCTCTACTGGTTATTTAGGGATGGATGGCACAAAGGGAATATCTTTTGATGGGGTGAGGACAGGGTTGCCAATGTGAATGCCATGAGCCAGTTAACAAATTAATCGGGGCAATTGAAAGGAGGAAAACACACGAAAGAAGGTGTGTTAAAGTTGTGAAAATCTATTGTTTGTCTATTGGACTATTTGTTAGACAAGTACCAACCAAAAATCATGTGGACAGCATGAAGATCAGCTTTTGCTGAGGGCAAACTCATTGCAAGACAAGTGCGTTAAGTGCTATGCCTACTCATTTGATCAGCAGTTTTAAAGCAATCACAAAACTCCTAATGTGCTTACACAATGACTATTAGCATGACAACCCTTTCAGCTTCCGGAGATAGAGAGCCCAGGTTCTGGTTAAATCATAATGTGTGGTTAAAAGTGCGAGCAGGCTGGGAATGCCCCCAGTCAGCTGGACTGTGTGGCAGAAGGCTCTCATCTCTCCTTCAGTGTCGGCTCTGCCAGCAGATGTTGCCTTCCTCCCCTTGGTAAACGGCACTGCAGGAACTGTCGCAGGGTGCATTGAGGTCTAAAACATAAAGCGTATCATTGCTGCTACACATCGGTGGGAAAAATGACAGAAAACCAACGCTGGAAATGCAGTACATGGCACCCTGCAACCGAGAGGCCACGTTATCCAAGACTCCGCTGCCCAGGAGCTGGTCTGCACTCTTAATCATTGCCTCATGCTGACTAAATCACAGAGGCTTACAATTTTATCTGATGCCTTTGCCTTGAAACTCCAATCCAAATCCCTCCACACCCTGTCTCTGTATCATTCTCCTGACCTATAATCAAAATATCTCCAGCCCTTCATCCAACCTCCAGATCTTTCCTGAATGTAATTCCATTCACCCATTACTGTCTGTGTTTTTAACTGCTGACTTCTCTTCTAAAGCTCTCTCACTCTCTCTCTCTCTCTCTCTCTCTCAACCTCTCTAAATACTGAACACCCATCATATCCACCAGGCCTGTGCACCTGTCCTAAGAACACTTTTTATACGGTTTAGTGTCAAGTTTTATGAAGGTGCCTTGGGACATTTCACCACATCACCGGTGCTTTGTAAATGTAAATCATTCTTAAATTCAATGATACATCAAATCTACATTCTGGTGGACTGCTTTATTTTCTTTTACTCACATACCACACAAATGCCATGAGCCAGTTAACAAATTAATCGGGGCAATTGAAAGGAGGAAAACACACGAAAGAAGGTGTGTTAAAGTTGTGAAAATCTATTGTTTGTCTATTGGACTATTTGTTAGACAAGTACCAACCAAACATCATGTGGACAGCATGAAGATCAGCTTTTGCTGAGGGCAAACTCATTGCAAGACAAGTGCGTTAAGTGCTATGCCTACTCATTTGTACTTGGCGGCGCGACTCACCCGTTGCAGCGGCCCCTACAGCCTGTCTGTCTTTTTTTTATTTTTTGTCTAGTTAAAATGTAGTGTTTGGTGTTTTTTAATACTGGTTTTAAATGTGTATATGTGGGGGGCGGGGGGGGGGGGGGGGGGGAAACCGTTTTAAAATCTCTTCCCTGTCTGGGAGACCCGACCTTTTCCCTGTCGGGTCTCCGTTGTCGTTGGGGCCTAGCACCGTGGAGCGGCCTCCAGCCTGAACAACCCGGGGACTCGGGAGACTGCGGAGCTGCGGACTACTCACCATCGTGGGGCTGGCCGGCCTCGGAGCGTGGGGAGCGGTGGTGACTCGCTGCTGCGACTCGACTCCTGGGGCTCGGAGGCTCCAGCAACGCAGCCGCAGGTCCGGTGGACTGGGACATCGGGAGCTCACGGGTCCGGGGGGAGAGACCGCTTCCCGGAGCTCCCGCAACGCGACTTCTCCAGCCCGTGTCGCGGGGTTGTAACGACCTGGAGCGGGGTCATACATCGCCCGGCACGGCTTCATGGCCGTGGGACATTCCAGCACCCGCCGGGGGCTCCAACTTCGAGACTTCTAGACCAGGAGCGGGGCCGTAAATCGCCCGGCACGGCCTAAAATGGCCGTGGGACTTATCATCGCCCGTCTGGGGCTTGGACATCGGGAGAGACATGGAGAACAGGGGAGAGAAAAGACTTTGCCTTCCATCACAGTGGGTCCACTGTGATGGATGTTTGTGTGAACTAAATTGTATGTATGTCTAGGAATTGTCTTTGTTTGTATGGCTGTGGAAACAGAATTTCGTTTGAGCCTCACTGAGGCTCAAATGACAATAAATTGTATTGTATTGTATTGTAATGTTTCAAGGTTGGCTTGAACGAGGGAAGCAATCCAAGAGAATTGCCTGAGCATGTTTTGGAGATGTCACAAACCAGGGAAGATAATAAATACAGGGTGATGGCAGAGGTTTTAAAAAAAGTGTATAGGATCCTTGGCCTCGTCAAGAGACTGCAAAAGAGGAGAGTTATGGGCCTGTCCCACTTAGGCGACTTTTTAGGCGACTGCAGGAGACTATGCAGTCGCCACATGGTCGCCACGTGGTTGCCGGGGAGTCGCCTTCATGGTCGTGAGGAGTTCCTGCATTCTGGGAACTAGTCGCGGCCTAATTATGGTGGCCGTGAATTTTTCAACATGTTGAAGAATTAGCGGAGACTAGAACGAAGCAGCCGTGGAGAGTAGCGAGAATTCTCGAGCCGTAGCTGGGTCGACAGGAGGTCCTAGTGGGTTGCCAGTTGATTGAAGGTTCTCGGAGTTTGGAGCCGGTGCTGACCGGTGAATTTCATTGGCTCATTGGGGGGAAAAAAAAGGGTAAGCAGTAGTTTTCAGAACCAAGGATAACCAACTGGTAATGTTAAATGTTAAATGTCCGCCGAGCTCAGGGCCGGATTTAGATGAAGAGAGGCCCTAGGCTAGTCCACTTGTGAGGCCCCTCCCAATCCCCTATGTAAGGCCCCTCCCAATCAGCCTATGAAGCCTATAGGTAAATCCAGCCCTGCCGAGGCCCCCCTAGATCTCGAGGCCCTAAGCTTAAGCTTGTGAAGCTTATACATAAATCCGGCCCTGGCCGAGCTTCACAGCCGTGTTTCCCTGGCTTCTTAAAGGTTGTCTCCACTCCTTCTGCCCCCTTCTCCCCCCTATTTTAAAGGACTTTACCGTACACTGTGCTTTAGCCATCTTAATTACAGCGCCACCTGCTCATCGCTGTGTGTGTCTGTATCGCCTTGGCTTTGCACCGTGTGAATTTTTTAGACAGGGCAAGCGGGGGGAGCGCTGTCAAAATAATTCACACGGGCTGGTGAAGGAAGCGATGTGTGTGTGTGTGCGTGTGTATGTGCGTGTGTGTGTGAGTGTGTGTGTTCCACTCTGACAGTCGCCGTTACAGTTCCTGGTTTTCCAGGCGGCTGACGGAAACTTGACAGTCGCCGGCAGTCTGCTGAAAAATCGCCTAAGTGGGACAGGCCCATTAAGCTGAAACTGTGTAAATCTACAGTATGTGAGACCTTGGGTGGAATGCTGTGATGAATGCCAGCAAGAATGTCAGGGCCTTGGAGAGAGAACAGAGGAGATTTATGAGAATGGGGCCAAAGAGGAGGTATATCTGTTCTGCAGTGAGAGAGGTTTGGATGAAACAAATCAGAAGAGAATGTTCTGTGTGGCAGAAAGGTCAGAAACCGGGCTTGGGGTAATTGGCACAAGAACCGCAGATGACAGATCGGAACCATTCTTAACCCAGCTGATTTTTTTATGGCCTACAAAGCAGCAACTGAAGAGGAAGCAAAAAACAAGTTCTGCGATTGCTTTTGAAAGAGACTTGGATAAGCACTTGAATGGAACCACATGCAGGGCCTGCTGAAGGCAGAAAGGATGGCTACCGATTGGATGGCATTTCCAAAGAGCAGGAAGGGACGAACATCTAAAGTGATGCTATGAAACGCTGGCAGCTAGAAATGACAACTATTGATGACATCTCCTCTCTGCTTCCATAATAGGAAGATTATTCCTTAAGGATTCGCCACAGTTGACAGACCGGTGTGATCTACTCAGAGAGCAACGTTCATCAGTGGTGTCACTCGGTACCACCTCAGGTTTACAAGAAAGAAACTCTTCTGTAAACGGCCCAGCAAGCTGGGTTCGACCCGAAATGTCACCTATTCCTTTTCTCCAGTGATGCTGCCTGACCCGCTGGGGTACTCCAGCTTTCTGTGTCTAAGCTGTAGTCACTGAGAGAGACAAGTCATTGTTGTGCTACCCAGGCTTCCAAACTGGCTTCAAATTCTTTGCCCGCTTCAGAACAGCTTCTTCCCTACTGTTATCAGACTCTTGCACGGACCGCTTAGACACCAAGGATGGATTCCTGATCTTCCAATCAACCTCGTTATGGCCCTTGTGGTATGTTTAATCTGCACTTTCTCTGTAGCTGTGTATTCTGTACTCTATTTTCTCTATTTTCTCTATTCCAATACCTGATGTGCTCATGCATGATATTATTCGCATGGAGAGCACACAAAACAAAGTTTTTAATTGTATCTCGATACACGTGGCCTTACTCAACCAACACCAATACCAATACCAAGTGTAGGAAACCAAGAAATCTATACAGAGTACATCTTGGTATTAAGTGACATTGATGAGAACAGACCAGCTTAATTCTTTTGTTCTTTATCCTCCTTCAATCTGCATTGTTCTCATCGATCTGTAGGATATGCTTCTGTGGCTTGCAGGGGCTTTGAAAGTGAGCCATACTTCTTGTGAAGTTAATGCAATTGAGTTTAAGAAATCCTTGCAAAACCATGGATGATGCCGGGTCATCTACAAATCACAGGATCTCTGTGTCAACAGCCACTTTGCGGCTGATTGACTGACGGCCATTGGCGGAGGGTTGTACAGGTCTACCACCGATTTTCTGGCACCCTTGGTCCAGAGCCTTTCCAGATTAACCGTTCTGCCGGGCCAACAGAGGTCATGGTTTCAGAGAGGACTCCAATGGTATTGGAATGCTCCAATTAGTCTGCAGAGGGGCCGAGATATGCAGCCCGCAAAGTTGGCCTCGGAAGTCGGCTATGGGAATGGATACGCCGGCTTGGGATGGGCAGTAGTTCCAGAGCCCAGGCTGCAGGGGACAATTTGACCCGCCCATCGGCGCAGAAGTCCCGGTGAGGCCGAGATCGGCTCCGTACTTGGCCTTGGCGCCACATTTTTGCGGGGAATTCCGGGGGGGATTTCAAGAGCGCTCTTGTGATATTGTCCGGATTAAAGAAGAAACCAGTCCATCAGTTGCGGGAAAATCAGTGGTGGACCTAGACTTGGGAATAGGTAGGAGGCCAGTTGGAGTGGAACGTGGTGATCTTGGGGGATTGTGGTGTTGGGGTAGAAACGCCAAGTCAGACTATGAAAACAAGGATAAGGATGCTAAATAAACGTTGCATGATGTCCAGCTTGTTAAATGTTAAGGACCTGTCCCACTTACGTATCCTTGGCACGCAAATTGCGCGACCTCGTGGTCGCGTTGAGGAGCATGGGGATCATATGGCCGCACAGGGCCGGTCCCACTGAGAAGAGCGGAGGGGTATGTGCACGACGTCGCGCGGGGCTCCAAAATATTTGTAGCGAA
The DNA here is from genome assembly GCF_010909765.2 of Amblyraja radiata. NCBI lineage: Eukaryota > Metazoa > Chordata > Chondrichthyes > Rajiformes > Rajidae > Amblyraja > Amblyraja radiata. The sequence goes on from NC_045960.1 coordinate 96,272,319, forward strand.
TGAAATCATCGCGCGCCAACGGCCTGTCGCGGAACTGACGGCCAAAGTGGGACAGGCCCAAGACCCTGGCGCGACACAACGTCTCACCTCCAACAGAAGCTGAAGCAGAAGCAGGCAAACGATCACGGAGCTCGGCCTGGGGCTCACGGCCGCTGCGGTCCGGATCCGCCTTCACTTCTACTCCCAGAGCGGGTCCAAAAATATTGAAGATAGACACAAAATGCTGGAGTAACTCAGCGGGACCGGCAGCATCTCTGGAGAGAAGCAATGGGTGATGTTTTGGGTCAAGACCTTTCCTTTCAGACTGAAGAAGAGTCTCGACACGAAACGTCCCCATTGCTTCTCTCCAGAGATGCTGCCGGTCCCGCTGAGTTACTCCAACTTTGTGTCCATCTTCAAATGACGTCACGCGCTCCAGACGGCCGTGCGTACGCGTGAAATCGCGCGCGACCTTCGCGGCTCAATGCGACCACGAGGTCGCGTAATTTGCGTGCCAAGGACACGTAAGTGGGACAGGCCCTTTATGCAGCCGACTGTGACGACTAAAATCCTAGTCAGTGACCCAATCTTTGCATAAATGAGAGAGAAATAAATCTGATTTCTGCAGTCTACATTTTAACTTAGATACTGCCCAAGGGCAACAACAATGAAGGCAGTGGACAGCAGCAAATTGATGAGGTGGATCGTGACACTTTCGGCTGCCAGTTCATGTCCCTACATGCATTCACAAGGTTTATATCGGTCTCCCTGACTCTAACCACAGCCCCTACCATCTAGTGCAGCAGAGTCATCAGCAGACAGCACACACCATCCCGTCTACATAGCACTCACTTATTAGTTACAATTCTGTCTTAACAGCATTGTGGCCACACCTTATGTGAACAAAGTGAGGTTGAATTTTACCACCAGACATTACATTCGATCTACCATGTGCTTGCTGGCTGTGTGTTCGCCACAGGCATCTGGTCCTGCACTCCACATCCCAGGTGAGCTCCATACCCTTCCTTGTAGATTCACCTTGACTCTCATCTACATATCTGTTCCACAGGTCACCACTCAAAGGAGAAAATGGCTCGATTGTAATCATGTCTTGTCTTTCCGCTGACTGGATAGCACGCAACAAAAGCTTTCCACTGTACCTCAGTACACGTGACAATAAACTAACCTGAACTAAAGCAAACTAAACACTTTTTCTGCCGCTGATCCATCAAACCCCTTCATAAACCTCATCGTCTCCGATATGTGGCCTCCATCATATGTAGTCAAACCATCTTTCAGTTTGCAGAAAGATATTTGGCTAACAATCGACTTTTTTGGTCAAAAAAGAATGCTCTTTGCACAAATATGTTTTGCTGTGATTAGGAAGCAAAACGTTGCAGTTGTGTACAGAATTAGCTGAGCCTATTCAGCTCACTGAACTGTGCTGGCTGGCTGGCTGGCTCTTTGAAAGCACGATCAATAAGCCTGCTCTTATGCCCTTAACCAATAGCCCTGACACTTAATATTTTTCCACTTTCCTTAGAAAATTAAGATTGTATCAGCTTCGGCTACTTGTTTCCTAATCAGTTCCACTCTCCAAAATGGGTGTAAGAATGCATTTATATAGCGCCTTCAACTCAGGATGTGGCAGCGCACTTTACATACAATGAAAAGCCTTTGAATCCATTTCTTTGCGGTAAAGGTAGAATCACAGCAGTCAACTTGTACACAGCAACTTTCTAAAAACAGCAAAATACTGATAACATTTATTTAGATAAATGTTGGCGAGGACACATACTGGGGTAAATAACTGCAGATGCTGGAAATCTGAAATAAAAGCAGAAGATAATGGGAGTGCTCATCAGGTCAGGCCACTTCTGTAGGAAGAGAAACAGCTAATATTTCAGGTAAATGAACTGTTGAAGGACCATCGACCTGAGACATTAACACTGTTTCCCTCTCTACAGATGCTGCCTGACCTGCTGGATATCTGCATCATTTTCTGCTGCACACCAGGAATAGCTCTGCAGCAGGAAATCAGATGTTCCTCGATTCATTAACATCCCAAACTCTTGTGCCTGTGCTGTTCCTGGTGACTATCCACCTTGGTTGATAGAAAGATACAGCATTGCAGCATGCCATTTGGCCCACAGAGTCCACACAAACCATCGCTCACGCATTCCCACTCGTTCTACATTACCCCACTTTCGTATTTACTTCCTACACCCCAGGGGCAATTTACAGAAGTCTTATTAACCTACAAACCCCCACGTCTTTGGGATGTGGGAGGAAACCGGAGCACCCGGAGGAAACTCATGCGGTCACAGAGAGAACGTGCAAATTCCACCAGCAGCACCTGAGGCCGGGATCGAACCTGGGTCTCTGGTTCTGTGAGGTAGCGGTTCTACCAGCTGTGCCATACTCTGCCCTATCTCTTTCCTGAAGCCCAACAGGAAAGGGGCTGTCCAACTGCGGCGACCTAATTGGTAAGTTTAGAAGAGTTTAGGAGAGTTTAAAAAAATGTCATGTTGAGGACCTATGTAGAAGACCAGCTTCGACTATGTAGAAGACTAGCTTCGACTAGCTTCGGGAAAATTGGACACCGAATAGTGGAGAGTTATGTCGACCTCCTTCGATCTCCCTTCGACCTCCCTTCGACTATGTTGAAGACTATCTACGACGACCTTCGGCTACCTTCGATTACCATAGACTACCCTTGATTACCTACGAATAACATGCCGACCTACTACGACTAAACCTACGAGCGACCTTTTTTTACTCGCATTTTTCAGCGTGTTAAAAAATACGCCGCAACCTAGCTGAGGCCTCGAGTACGCTGGGACTACTCTCGAGCATGAAGGAGAGTGACAAAGACCTCCTAGGACCTCGTGTCGACCATGCTGCGAGTATGAGTCGAGGGCAAACTCTTCTAAACTCGCCAATTAGGTCACCGCAGTGGGACAGCCCCTGAAAGGGTTTGCCACCAGAAGCAGTCCTGGTTTACACAAAAGTGTCATAGACATACAGCAGAGACATACACTCTTGAGCCCACCATGTCCATGCCCAGTATCATGAGCCCAGCATTTACCAGCACTAGTGCAAAATGAAATGATGTACCAGTGTAACTAACAGAAGCAATCCAATTCCAGGTATAAAGATGGAGCTAAACAAGACGAAGACTTTGTAGTATGGATAGCTACCTATGTTTTTAGGGCTAAAGAAATGGAATGAGAGAAAGCAAACTGGAAATACTGTACAGAGACAAAAGATAGAATCACACGAAGAAGGTTTAGTTGAATATTCAAGTGAGTTTATTGTCATGTGTCCCTGTATAGGACAATGAAATTCTTGCTTTGCTTAAGCACACAGAAAATAGTAGGCATTTACTACAAAACAGATAAATGTGTCCATATACCATGATATAAATATATACACACATGAATAAATAAACTGGTAGTGCAAATAACATAAAGTGGTTGCTAATAATCAGAGTTTTGTCCGAGCCAGGTTTAATAACCTGATGGCTGAGGGGAAGTAGCTATTCCTGAACCTGGTTGTTGCAGTCTTCAGGCTCCTGTACCTTCTACCTGAAGGTAGCAGGGAGATGAGTGTGTGGCCAGGATGGTGTGGGTCTTTGATGATACTGCCAGCCTTTTTGAGGCAGCGACTGCGATAAATCCCCTCGATGGAAGGAAGGTCAGAGCCGATGATGGACTGGGCAGTGTTTACTACTTTTTGTAATCTTTTCCTCTCCAGGGTGCTCAAATTTCCGAACCAAGCCACGATGCAACCGGTCAGCATGCTCTCGACTGTGCACCTGTAGAAGTTAGAGAGAGTCTTCCTTGACAATCCGACTCTCCGTAATCTTCTCAGGAAGTAGAGGCGCTGATGAGCTTTTTTGATAATTGCGTTCGTGTTCTCGGACCAGGAAAGATCTTCAGAGATGTGCACCCCCAGGAATTTGAAGTTCTTGACCCTTTCAACCATCGACCCGTTGATATAAATGGGGCTGTGGGTCCCCCTCCTACTCCTTCCAAAGTCCACAATCAGTTCCTTGGTTTTGCTGGTGTTGAGGGCCAGGTTATTGCGCTGGCACCATATGGACAGTTGCTCGATCTCTCTTCTGTACTCTGACTCATCCCCATCAGTGATACGCCCCACAATAGTGGTGTCGTTAGCGAACTTGATGATGGAGTTCGCACTGTGGTTCGCTACGCAGTCATGGGTATAGAGTGAGTACAGCAGAGGGCTGAGCACGCAGCCTTGAGGTGCTCCCGTGCTGATTGTTATTGAGGCTGACACATTTCCACCAATACGAACAGACTGTGGTCTGTGGACGAGGAAGTCGAGGATCCAGTTGCAGAGGGATGCGCAGAGACCCAGTTCTGCGAGTTTGGTAACCAGTTTGGAGGGGATGATTGTGTTAAATGCCGAGCTGTAATCAATGAATAACAGCCTGACATATGAGTTTTTGTTGTCCAAGTGGTCCAGTGCGGAGTGGAGGGCCAGCGAGATCGCATCCACCGTTGATCTGTTGTGGCGGTACGCGAACTGCAGTGGGTCCAGGTTTTTGTCGATGTAGGAGTTGATTTGCTCCATGATCAACCTCTCAAAGCACTTCATCACCACCGGCGTTAGTGCCACTGGTCGATAGTCATTGAGGCACGTCACCTTACTCTTCTTGGGCACCGGTATAATTGATGCCCTTTTAAAGCAGGTGGGGACCTCAGACCTCAGAAGTGAGAGGTTGAAAATGTCCGTAAAAACTCCCGCCAGTTGGTCCGCACAGGTTTTTAGAACACGGCCGGGTATACCATCAGGTCCAGGTGCTTTTCGGGGGTTCACCCCTCTGAAGGATTTCCTGACATCGGCCTCTGTGACTGAGACTGAAATGCCATCACAGCGAATGGGGGATCGGGAAGGCACATCAGTATTCTCCCTGTCAAAGCGTGCGTAAAACGCATTGAGCTCGTCAGGGAGTGATGTTACACCGGCATTCGAGCTGCCTCCTGGTTTTGCCTTGTAGGAGGTGATTGCATTCAGACCCTGCCACAGCTGCCGAACATCTGTCTCGTCCTCCAGTTTGGAGCAGAAGTCCCTTTTGGCCTTTTTGATGGCCTTACCAAGGTCGTATCTGGTCTTCATGTAGGCCACTGTATCGTTGGATGTGAATGCCCTGTGTCTGGACTTCAGGAGAGTGCGGATCTCAAAGTTCATCCAAGGTTTCTGATTGGGAAACACTCGGAAGGTTTTTGTAGGGATGCAGTCCTCCACACATTTCTTTATGAAGTCTGTAACGACTGTGGCATATTCGTTCAAGTCCGTTGCCGAGTCCTTGAACATTGCCCAGTCTACAGACTCCAAACAGTCCTGGAGTTGTTCTTCTGCCCCCCCCCCGACCAGCTCTGTGCTGTCCTCACTTCTGGGGGTGCGCTCTTTAATTGCTGCTTGTAGGCTGGAAGAAGCAGCACCGCGGTATGGTCGGACTTACCGAAGTGAGGGCGAGGGATAGAACGATAGGCATTCTTGATGGTGGTGTAGCAGTGGTCGAGGGTGTTAGGTCCTCTGGTGCAGCAGGAGACATGTTGGTGGAAGTTGGGGAGTGATTTCTTGAGGTTCGCCTTATTGAAGTCCCCAGCAATGGTGGTAAATGCCTCGGGGTAATGAAACTACAAATGAGCAAAGAGTCCAACTTTTTAAATACACAGGGATTTAAGAGAATTAACTGAAGCAGAAGATGGCTAAAAAAATCAGAACCTTGAAAAAAAAACAAATAGAAAAATGAAGAGAGAATAAAAATCAATTTGTGAAGTAATGTTATAAAGTTATGATAAAATGTTTTGTGGTAGCATTAAAAAAATCTCCAAAGAAGACAGAGATTGTGATAAGGTCATATGGGGATTTGTGGTGATAATCCCATTGGTAATGACAGTCAGATGGGAGAATTGTTAAATAATCACGTTATCGCAGAATTTATGGAGGAGACTGAGACAGTGGGCATGACATTTAGAGGAAATCAAAGAAATTACCTGCGCAACCCTTGGCAGTATAATCCCAATCTATTTATTTCTAATTATTTACATCTTTGCAGACTATTGTAATTTGTTATACGTTCTTTAATAATTTTCCTTGTTTTTTTAAAACCTTTTTTTACTCCTTTCCTGTTAAAGAAGAGACCAGGGATGTAAAGGATAGAACACAAATAGAAAAATAAGCTATCTTTGAGAGGATAAAATCTCTAGTTTGATTGAATAGCCTCTGTGCATATTAACTTAAAATAACAGAAGAACTACTGCAGCTAGATCAATATTCAATGTACACGAAAGTGATATTGAAGGGCTGACAGGCAAGTAATATGCTTTCTATATTTAAAAGCAGATAGAAAAAGTCCACAGAATCAAAGACCGATTTTCTCAATATTGGTAGCACAAAAGATGATGACAATTTTACTTGGGCATCTCACCGGAAGCTGAAAATATATTTGCATAGGGGTAACATGATGACTGTAATTGAAGTTGTTAGCCTGATCATGGGTGACTTTCTTCTACTCTAGACTTTAGAGATCCAGCACAGAAACAGGCATTTTTGTCCCACCGAGTCAGCCTGTTCACTGTCCTAAATACACGAAGGATCATTTACAACTTCACCAAAGGCCAAATAACCTACAAACCTGCACGTCTTGGAGTTTGGTAGGAAACTGGAGCATCCGGAGAAAACCCACGTGGTCACAGGGAGAAGGTACAAACTCTGTGCGTACAGCGCCCACGGTCTGGATCGAACCCGCATCTCTGGCGCTGTCAGGCAGCAACACTACCGCTGCACCACCTTGCCACCCCTGTGGTGATGAACCAGAGAGATATGGCACCTGGTTGAGTGGTGTCACAACAACAATCTTTTGCCCAACATCAACTAGAGCAATGAACTAATCATTGGCTTCAGAATGTGGAAGTCAGGAAGTCACCTGCCAGTTGTAATTAGTAGGTCGGCGGTGGAGAGAGTTAGCACCTTCAAATAGCTGGGAATTAACATAGAAAATAGGTGCAGGAGGAGGCCATTCGGCCCTTCCAGCCAGCACCGCCATTCATTGTGATCATGGCTGATCATCCACAATCAATAACCCGTGCCTGCCTTCTCCCCATATCCCTTGACTCCACTAGCCCCTAGAGCTCTATCTAACTCTCTCTTAAATCCATCCAGTGATTTGGCCTCCACTGCCCTCTGTGGCAGGGAATTCCACAAATTCACAACTCTCTGGGTGAAAAAGTTTTTTCTCACCTCAGTCTTAAGTGGCCTCCCCTTTATTCTAAGACTGTGGCCCCTGGTTCTGGACTCGCCCAACATTGGGAACATTTTTCCTGCATCTAATTTGTCCAGTCCTTTTATAAATGTATAAGTTTCTATAAGATTCCCCCTCATCCTTCTAAACTCCAGTGAATACAAGCCTAGTCTTTTCAATCTTTCCTCATATGACAGTCCCGCCATCCCAGGGATCAATCTCGTGAACCTACACTGCACTGCCTCAATCACAAGGATGTCACACAGATTAACAGGATGGCCTGTCCTGTGCGCGGCACAAATTGTGATCATTTTCTTAGAAGTTTAATGTCATTCAGCTTGTCATCAAACACTCCAACCTAATTTTAGAGATGCACTGGAGAAAATATCCTCACTGGTATGCTGCGGAGAGTGGTAGAACCGGCCCAGTCCACCATCCCACCATCAAAAGCATCTACACATGAAGACAGCATCTATCCTCAAGGATGCCACCATCAAATACCGCAATGGAAATTATAGTCAAATAATAGTTTAGATTCAGAGACACAGCTAGAAGGTTCAGTAAAACTACCACAAAAATACAAATAGACACAAAGTACTGGAGTAACTCAGTGGGACAGGCAGCATCTCTGGAGAGAAGGAATTCACAGAAGGATCTTTGCGAAAGATCCATCTCCGGAGAGAAGGATCTCTCCAGAGAAGGATCTCTCCAGAGAAGCTGCCTGTCCTGCTGAGTTACTTCAGCATTTTGTGTCTATCTTTGGTCTAAACCAGCACCTGCAGTTCCTTCATTCGCATACAGGATTGTAAAACCCTTCAGGGGAAGCAATCTGCCCTCCTTACCCTTGCAAATGGTCTATTGCAAATCTCAGTGATACCCTCTGCTCCATGCATTATCTCCCCAGAGGTCCCCGCCCTTGGTTTCCCAAAGGCACTGCCTCATCCATGGCTCTGCACGCTGCTGTGATGTCCCTTCTCCTGTGAGCTCGGAGGTTGTGGCTGTGTTTTATTATCAGGTGCAGTGAATTGGAAAACCGAAAACCATCGGTTTACGGCATGGCACATGATGAAATGATCAGCTTGAATGTAAATCCTCTATCTCTTCAGCATGTACTCATCCCAGTCCCACTCCCCCTCCCGACCCACCGCTCAAGAGACAGGAACCATCATGGCGAATGCAAAGCTAACATTGATTTCAAGAGGGCTAGAATACAAAAACAGGGATGTAATGGTTGAAGCTCTATAAGGTGCTGGTCAGGCCGCATTTGGAATATTGTGAGCAATTTTGGGCCCCATATCTGAGGAAGGATGTGCAGGCGATGGAGAGGGTCCAAAGGAGGTTTATGAGACTGATCCCAGGAATGAGTGGGTTAACATATGCTGAGCGTTTGTCCGCACTGGGCCTGTACTCGCTGGAGTTTAGAAGGATGAGGGGGCACCTCATTGAAACTTACCGAATAGTGAAAGGCTTGGATAGAGTGGATGTGGAGAGGATGTTTCCACTAGTGGGAGAGTCTAGGACTAGAGGTCCTAGCCTCAGTATAAAAGGATGTATCTTTAGAAAAGAGATGAGGAGGAATTTCTTTAGTCAGAGGGTTGTGAATGTGTGGAATTAATTGCCTCAGATGGCTGTGTAGGCCAAGTCAATGGATATTTTTAAGATGGAGATTGACAGATTCTTGATTGTAAGAGTGAGGGGATGTGTCAGGGTTTGAACTTATGTCTCCAGTCTCACATTCTCTGCCCATCTCTTAGTTCCCTCCAGGCCTTCAAACAAAGATTTATCAAATTTCAAGAGCATGTGTGCAACAATGCAGTGCACATATGTACATACATGTAAATACACAGTTCACATACATCCAAAATTAATCCTTTGACATGTAAAATAACCATGGGATGAAGATAAATATTGAATACATCAGATGAGAACATTTTTAAAGCTTTCTCTCTTCGGGAAATCATCTCTGCTGGCGAGCTGTTAAAAACAGCCCCTGCATGCAGATCCACTTCAGCCTGTTTCGCGGTGATAAATGGGTCTACTTAATGGGCAGATGGAGCAGTATTTTTCTGTCTTGAAAAATCTCCAAGAAAAAAGGTCTCTGCAAGTGACAGCAGTCTTCTTAAATGTACCCAGGTCTGTACAAATGATGCCTAGTTCTCTAAACCATTTACTGATCATATATTTTGATAATACATTTAAAAAAAAAACAGATTCAACATTGACCTTCAGAAAGGAATCAGTTACATATTTCACGATGAATAATTTGCAAAGCTGCAGGGATTGAACAGGGACTGGCACTGAATGGATAACTCTTTCAGAAACTCTGGCTCAATGGACCTAATGTCTTCTCTCTGCTGTAACCCACTGTGAAAATAAAATATGAACTTTAATTATTTTAAGAATTTATTATGAAAACCTGTTCTGTATCATGTCACACAACGTGCAACATTATTATTGTACGATATCGACATTTACAAGACACCGTTGTGGTATTTTATAACATTTTAACATAAATGATTTCCCTGTGAAATGCCGTTTGTTGGGAACCAATTGAGGCCAGTTCATAATTCTTGCATTGACATTGTTTTTTCTCAGATCTCTGGAGCAAAATGGTGCCCGTGGAGTCCTGGCAGCCATTATCTCTCAATCATCTGCGACACCTTGGACACCTGCTGATTGGTTATGTGCATAGGTTTCCTGCCTTGCTGCAGGAACCATAAAGTGGTGGAATTTTACCTTGTATTCATACATGCAGCATTAGGCATTGGTGACTCACAGTTCTAAGGACCTGGCTATTGATCATAAGATCAGAAGTGAGAGGAGCAGAATTAGGCCATTTGGCCCATCAAGTCCACTCCGCCATTCAATCACGGCTCATCTATCCCTCCTAACTCCATTCTCCTATCTATCTCTGCCATAAATATATACACTGACTTTGCCTCCCCAGCCTTCTGTGGCAAAGAATCCCACAGATTTACCAGCCTGTGATAGATCCAAAATGCTGGAGTAACTCAATGGGTCAGGCAGCATCTCTAGAGAAAAGGGATAGGTGATGTTTTGGGGGTGGCCCCAATTGCTATGAATGTGCAGTATGCATGTTCTCCCAGACCCAGTGACCACCAGTTTCACTGGGCGCTTCAGTTTCCTCCCATATAACAAATTGTACTGGGGGGGGTTAACTGGTGACTGTAAATTGCAACTTTGTGTGTTAAGTGGGGAAAGAGACATCAAAGGAGAATTGGTGGGCAAACATGGGATTTCCATCCCTCTCTGTACCTCCACAATGATCAGTTGAAACTCGGGTTCAATAGACAATAAGTGTAGGAGTAGGCCCTTCGAGCCAGTTCCTTTGTTCACCAGTTTATTTGACCAAATAAATCACCTAGATATAACGTTTTGGGTTGGCAACAAATCATACAGTGATTATCCTGTCCAAAGCACAATTATATGAGACCTGTGTCATACAATCCCATGATTAACGTCGTGGATGAGCATTTTTTTGACCAATATAGAAATACTTAACGATGACTTAAGCCTCCTAAGTCGACTCTGCAAGTCGAATCGGTAGTAAATAAAGCAAACACAATGCTAGCATTTATTTTGAGAGGGCTTGTATACAAAAACAGGGATGTAATGCTGAGGCTCTATAAGGTGCTGGTCAGGCCCCATTTGGAGTATTGGGAGCAATTTTGGGCACCATATCTGAGGAAGGATGTGCTGGCTCTTGAGAGGGTCCAGAGGAGGTTTACAAGAATGATCCCAGGAATGAGTGGGTTAACATACGATGAGCGGTTGATGGCACTGGGCCTATGCTTGCTGGGGTTTAGAAGAATGAGCGGGGAACCTCATTGAAACATACAGAATAGTGAAAGGCTTGGACAGGGTGGATGTGGAGAGGATGATTCCACTAGTGGGAGAGTCTAGGACTAAAGGTCTTAGCCTCAGAATTAAAAGGATGTTCTTTTAAGAAGTTGATGAGTAGAAATTTCTTTAGTCAGAGGGTGGTGAATCTGTGAAATTCTTTGCCACAGATGGCTGTGGAGGCCAAGTCAGTGGATATATTTAAGGCAGAGATAGATAGATTCTTGATTAATACGGGCGTCAGAGTTAAGGGCTGTCCCACTTAGGCGACCTAATCCGCGAGTTAAGAGAGTGTCTTCGACCTTCAAGCTCGAGGGCACTCGCCTGGAAAGCCTCGAGCTGGATCGACCGATCGACCACACACACACACACACACACACACACACACACACACACACACACACACACACACACACACACACACACACACACACCCACACACACACACACACCCACACACCAACACACACACACACACACACACACACACACACACACACACACACACACACCCACACACACACACCCACACACACAAACACACACACACACCCACACACCCACACACCAACACACACACACACACACACACACACACACACACACACACACACACACACACACACACACACACACACACCCACACACACACACACACACACACACACACACACACAAACACAAACACATCGTAAAGGCGGGGGCCAAGGAAAGCGGGGGAGTGTTGTCTGCGCGATGAAGAGGAAGGTAAACGGCTGCCACAGTGTACGGTAAGTCCTTTAGAGAGCGCAGGGGGGGGGGGGAAGAAGGGGGGAGAGAAGGGGGAGAGAAGGGGAGAGAAGGGGAGAGAAGGGGGGGGGGACACTTTTAAGAAGTTTAATAAAGTTTAGCAGGCATTTTACCTACCGGTCGGTTTTCCCTGGTCCTGAAAACTCCAGTGAGCCAATCAAAATGTCCGGTCAGCGAAGGAGATTGCCTTCGGCTGCCCTCGACTGCCTGTAACTAAATAGCGACCCCACTCCACTGCAATACGAGTCAAAAATTTTACTCGCGGAAAATTTTTCAACATGCTGAAAAACTTTCCGCAACCTAGCTGAGGCCACGAGTATTCGGGAACTTCCCCCGAGCATGAAGGAGAGTTCCAGCGATCTCCTAGGACCGCGTGTCGACCATGCTGCGAGTTTCAAAGTCGAAGACACTCTTCTAAACTCGCAGATTAGGTCGCCCAAGTGGGACAGCCCCTTTATGGGGAGAAGGCAGGAAAATGCAGTTAGGAGAGATAGATCAGCCATGATTGAATGGTGGAGTAGACTTGATGGGCCGAGTGGCCCATTTCTGCTCCTATCGCTTATGATGTTATGACCTTATGACTGTGACTTGTCTGAGATGAGACCCAGGTCAGTGTCTGATCGTAACAAAACATCCCACTGGCAGCGGCACAGTTGGTGGAGCTGCTGTCTCACAGTGTCAGGAGCCAGGATTCAATCCTGACTTGCACTGCTATCTGTGTGGAGTTTGCATGTTCTCCCTATGAATTGAATTGAATTGAATTGAATCCTTTATTTGTCATTCAGACCTTTCGGTCTGAACGAAATGCTGTTGCCTGCAGCCATACATGTAATAATAACAAAACACAATAAACACAAATTAACATCCGTGTTAACATCGGTTAACATTGACCGTGTGGGTTTCCTTTGGGTGATCTGGTTTACTCCCGCTTCGCAAAGATGTGCAGGTTGAGAGATTAATGAGCCGCTGTAAGTGACCCTTAGCGCAGCTGTGGGGTGGAATATGGTGGGAGCTGATGGGAATGTCAGGAGGGTGGGAAGGTTGCAGGAATTGCCGGTGGGAAAAGGCAATGCTTGTGAGCCTGCATGGGTTGAATGGGCTGAATGGTCACCTATTTAGCTAGTTAGTTTGGTTTATTGTAACGTGTACCGAGATACAGTGAAACATTTCAGGATAAAGAGAATAGCATTTAGTGCAAAATAAAGTCCCGTGATGTTGGATTAAAGATAGCACAAGGGTCTCCAGTGAGGTAGATGGTAGGTCAGGACCACTCTCTAGTTGGTGATAGGATGATACAGTTGTCTGATAACAGCTGGGAAGGAACTGTTCCTGAATCTGAAGGTGTGCATTTTCACACTTCTATAACCACTGCCTGATGGGAGAGGCGAGAAGAGGGAGTGACCGGGGTGGGACTGGTCAGCGATTGTGCTGCTGGCCTTGCTGAGGTAGCGTGAAGTGCAGATGGACTAAATGGAAGGGAGGTTGGTCTGTGTGATGGTCTGGGCTGCGTCCACAATTCCGTGCAATTTCTTGCTGCCTTGGATGGAGCTGTTCTCAAACCATGCTGTGATGCATCCTGATGAATCATAGCCTTCTACGGCGCATCTGTAGAAGTTGGTGAGAGTTGTTGCCAAACTTCCTCAGCCTTTCATAATCAAACACGGAACTGTGACTCCATCAATCAATCCGTGGCACATCTCTCCAAAGCTGAAGAGTCTGACGAAGGATTCCGGCCCAAAACACCACCCATCCTTTTTCTCCTGAGACGCTGCCTGACCCGTTGAGTAACTCCAGCACTTTGTGTCCATCTCCAAAGGTAATGACTGGAAGCCACATTTCCTCTGCAAAATATTTGTATTAACAAACTTATCACTTCACTTTGAAATCGCTGCTTTGGGAACGGGCTTGTTATCTGTTAGGGAACATTCCAGTGGGATAATCCTTTGGGAGTCAGCAGATGAATAAATCTTTCCACTGTATCTGCGTGCATCTGTATTCACCCGCCTGCCAGCTCAATTACAGAAGCCAAGTCCAACCTGCCTGACAGGACTGGGATACTTTTTCATTTGCAACACATTTTACCAGCCCAAGGGCCGTAAAACCATCCTCATGCCAGTGTGAGAGAGCAGGGCTATAGGGAGGTCGGGAAGGGGGGGATTGGAGATGATGGAATTGTGCAACTAGGACTTGTTGGGCTGAATGGCCTCCTGTGTTTTAAGAAGTGAGGTTATCAAAGATGCTGGTGAAACACAAATTCATTCGGTGCCTAAAATTGAGTTCAGCATGGGAGCATTGACAAGTGTCCTTTGACAATATCTGCCATCGCCTGGTGACTGCCTCTCCTCATGCTCTTGGGAACATCATCCAGTTGTCCAGTTGAAGGGTCATCTCTGACATTATTGCCTGGCAATACAGTGGTGCGGCTGGTAGTGTTGCTGGCTTACAGTGCCGGAGACCGCCGGTTCGATCCTGACCTCAGGCGCTGCCCGTTTGTTCTCCCTGTGACCGCGTGGTTTTCCTCCGGGCGTTCTGGTTCCCATATCCCAAAGACGTGCGGGTTTGTAGGTTAATTGACCTCTGTAAACGTGTCAGTGAGTGGATGAGAACGTGGGATAAGATAGAACTAGTGTGAATGGGTGAATGATGGCCAGCATGGATTTGTTTTGCCGAGAGGCCTGTATCCTTGCCGTGTCTCTAAAAAAAACCTCAACCAATCACAGAAGGACAATACTCCTGCGATTATTTTTAAATATTCAGAGGGTTTTAAATTTTCACTGTGATTCCCCTTGATTTTTATTTTCTGTTAGCCATGCTGCTTGACAGAAAATGAATGCCTTCACTTTGTTGAGAATTAGAGGCCAAATGCCAGCATCTTCAAATGATTTATTCGCTGGCAGTTAGTTGGCCGCTGTTTCATTAATGATTTTATTTTACGAGGATTCGCTGTTCGTCTTTCCTGATTCATCAGGTCAACTGCAGGAGTTATGATCTTCGTTTGTACATTATTGCCATGTCCATAAAACCTGGAGTATTATAATTACACTCTGTGCTGATGTTCATCTTTGATTGTCTGGCATCTACACAATAAGCCGTGTTTGGGTGGAAGCTCTCACTCAGGGGGATCGACCACATGAAAGGCGTGAATGAAATAGTGGATGTGGAGAAGTTGTTTCCACTGGTGGGGGAGTCTAGGGCCAGAGGTCATCGCCTCAGAATTAAAGGGCTCTCTTTTCGAAGGAGGTGAGGAGTGACTACTTTAGTCAGAGGGTAGTTAATCTGTGGAACTCATTGCCACAGTGGGCTGAGGTGGCCAAGTCAGTGGAGATTTTTAACGCAGTTATAGACTTTTAAGGCGGTTCATTAGAAAGGGTGTCAAGGGTTATGGGGAGAAGGCAGGAAAATGGGATTAGGAGGATGAGATCAGCCATGATTGAATGGCGGAGTAGACTCGATGGGCCGAATGGCCTAATTCTACTCCTATAACTTGTGAACTTGTGAACACCAAGTTCACCGATGCCATGGGCCAGGTCTACATGTGGAAGCTCACCTCGACAGTGTTGTGCCAGGGTCACCTATTTTTTATCTCTGCAATGTTCCCGGGTATCTGCCCGGCCCCAGCTGAAGCTACCCCCAGAGTCAGCTCCCTCATTCCAATGCCAGCAAACATGAGGTCTGAACTCATACCAACTTCACTTCATGGCTTGGCTTAGCTTTGTTTAGCTTATCATAGTTTATCTTACCATATCTTATCATAGCTTAGTTTAGCTTAGTTTAGTTTATCACATTATAGTTTATCTTATCATATCTTAACATAGTATATCATAGGTCATTGTAGCATTGCAAGCATAGCATAGTTTAGCAAAGTTTATCTTATCATAGCTCAGCTTATTTTACCTTAGCATATCATATCATATTATATCTTACAGCTTAGCATATCACAGCATATATTAGCTTAGCTTAGCATTTCCCTATTGTTTCTCCGTCCACACTGTGGCCTAACATCGTGGAGCTGGTGGTCCCTTTGTTAGGGTGCGACTTTGGGAGCTCCAACTGCGGGAGCCTGCGGACTTAACATTGTGGAGCTTGCGGTCCCTTGGTTTGGGATCGACTCCGGGAGCTCCAACCGCAGGAGCTTTGACCGTCCCGATTGCGGGAGCTTTGATCGCCCCTACGCGGGAACTACGATCGCCGGCTGCGGGAGCTTCGATCGCTCCGACTGCAGATGGATCGACTGCCCCGACCACGGGAGAAAAGGAGGAAAGAAGATAATACGGTATTGCCTTCCATCACAGTGCGCTGCGGTGAATGTTTATGTTAATTTTTATGCAGTTGAGTGTCTTGTTGCTTTTTTGGGATGACTGTACGGCAAATCAAATTATTTTATGTTTTCACATACTTGGCTAATAAATTAATTACAATTTCAATTACAATTAGCATATCATATCATATTTTAGCATATCATACATATCATATCTTAACATATCATATCATATCAGCGTATCACATCACATCTTAGCATTTCACAGCACAGCTCAGCAAAGCTCACAGAAGCTCAGCAAAGCAAAGCTTAGTGAACCCAGATCTCTGGTGCTGTAATAATAATAATAATAATACATTTTATTTATGGGCGCCTTTCAAGAGTCTCAAGGACTTGTAAGGCAGCAACTCTTCCGTTGTGCCATTGTGTGCGTTGGTGATGAGTGGGGGGGGGGGGGGGGGTGTTGGGGAGAGGGGGAATGTGAGGCGGAGGGATTGGTAATATTCAACATTGCTATGTATGGTTAGAGTTGAGACTTAAAACAAATACATTGTGATAAAGAGGGTTCTGAACTGCCTGCAGAAACAGCGTCTCGCAGCGTCATCTGTCAGCTTTGCTCCTGGCCCTTTGATGTGTGAAAGCCTCAGCAGGCCTGACTTTAATCCCTACATGTGTAACTTAGCTGCATCACAAAATGGGACATGAAAAAAGAGAATGGCAAAACGGAGTGCTTGGATCATTAAGTCCTGTGGGACATGACGGCAGTGATAGAGAGCGTGCTGAACAAGAGCAAGCAGCCTCCTCCACCGTAACTACGAGTCCCGAGTCACGAGTCAAATGTTTTATTGTTGTATATCCCAGTTAGAACAATGAAATTCTTACACAACACCACAACAGAATATGTAAACATAATACACTGTAAACAATATAATAAACGAGACAAGAGGGATGAGGGGATATCTTATAGAAACATATAAAATTATAAAAGGACCGGACAAGCTAGATGCAGGAAAAATGTTCCCAATGTTGGGCGAGTCCAGAACCAGGGGCCACAGTCTTAGAATAAAGGGGAGGCCATTTAAGACTGAGGTGAGAAAAAACGTTTTCACCCAGAGAGTTGTGAATTTATGGAATTCCCTGCCACAGAGGGCAGTGGAGGCCAAGTCACTGGATGGATTTAAGAGAGAGTTAGATAGAGCTCTAGGGGCTAGTGGGATCAAGGGATATGGGGAGAAGGCAGGCACGGGTTATTGATAGGGGACGATCAGCCATGATCACAATAAATGGCGGTGCTGGCTCGAAGGGCCGAATGGCCTGCTCCTGCACCTATTTTCTATGTTTCTAAAAATGCCCGTGTGTGCGTGTTTTTGTGTGTGTGTGTGTGTGTGTGTGTGTATATATATATATATATATATATATATATATATACACACACAAAAAAACACAAACACACACACACCCAAACACACACGTATACATATACTGTATATGTATGCATATATAGGGCTAGTGCAACATGTGGCACAGCAAAGCTTATCCTATGCTCACATTGTGTTGCTCCCTCACTTTGGCTAAGGGTCCATGGTGGGAGGCTTGCGGGGCAGCCTGTGCTAACAGGGGCCATTCTGATGCTTCATAAGCTTTTAGCGAGACAGGCAGGCGGAGTTAAATCATTTTTATTGGCAAACAAAAACGATAATGAAACTGGGTACAGGCGTGCCTGGTCAGCTAACACTAGAATAGCTCCTGCTGCTGGGAGGAGCGCTGGCGACTGAATAGAAAGCCCGCGGACGAACCCCCGCGGTCACGTGATCGAGCCAACCAATGACGAGGGTTCGAACGCCCCCAAACCACCACTAGATGCCGCTACAAGCTCATAAGTTCATAAGTTCTACGAGCAGAATCAGGTCATTTGGCCCATCTACTCCGCCATTCAATCATGGCTAATCTATCTTTCCCCTTCAACCCCATTCTCCGGCCTTCTCCACACAACTCCTCTACGCATCTGTCTGAGGGGGTCTTTGCAGATTCCAATTACTATACTTCTTCTTCTTCTTCTTCTTCTTGTGTATGGCGTGCGCAGCCTAAAGTTGTAGGACAACTTGTTCTATTTGATCTTATTTGATTGTGCACGCTGGGTTGATTGCATTCTTCGAAACAGGGTGGACCACGTGAAGGTTGCAATCTCCCACCCCATTACTATACTGAGCTGTGGCCAGTTCAGAGATTCTTCATATTCTAAAGATATGCAGAACATTGAACATCGAATATAGATCAGAACAGCACAGGAACAGGCTCTGAAAATGATGACAAATTGAACTAATAGCCCCCCCACCTGCATGTGATCCATATCCCTCCATTTCTTCCTTATCCGTTTGCCTATGCCTATGCATGCCTATCTAAAGCCTCCTAAATAACATAACCATTTCACCATCACCCCTGGTAGCATATTCCAAATGCCTACCACCCTGTGTAAAAACGTACACCCTGTGTAAAAACTTATCGCCTTTAAACTTACCCGCTCTGGCCTTGAAGGCAAGCCCTGTGGTCAATTACATTTCTGCCCTGGAATAAAGGTTCTAACTGTCTGCTCTATCCAGGCTGATCATAATTGGATATACTTTTATCAGGCTTCCCCTCAACCTCCGAACAAGGTTGATCCCCGGGATGGCGGGACTGTCATATGCTGAGCGAATGGAGCGGCTGGGCTTGTACACTCTGGAATTTATAAGGATGAGAGGCTATCTTATTGAAACATAGAAACATAGAAACATAGAAACATAGAAATTAGGTGCAGGAGTAGGCCATTCGGCCCTTCGAGCCTGCACCGCCATTCAATATGATCATGGCTGATCATCCAACTCAGTATCCCGTACCTGCCTTCTCTCCATACCCTCTGATCCCCTTAGCCACAAGGGCCACATCTAACTCCCTCTTAAATATAGCCAATGAACTGGCCTTGACTACCCTCTGTGGCAGGGAGTTCCAGAGATTCAACACTCTCTGTGTGAAAAAAGTTCTTCTCATCTCGGTTTTAAAGGATTTCCCCCTTATCCTTAAGCTGTGACCCCTTGTCCTGGACTTCCCCAACATCGGGAGCAATCTTCCTGCATCTAGCCTGTCCAACCCCTTAAGAATTTTGTAAGTTTCTATAAGATCCCCTCTCAATCTCCTAAATTCTAGAGAGTATAAACCAAGTCTATCCAGTCTTTCTTCATAAGACAGTCCTGACATCCCAGGGATCAGTCTGGTGAACCTTCTCTGCACTCCCTCTATGGCAATAATGTCCTTCCTCAGATTTGAACATATAAGATTCTTTAAGGACCTGTCCCACGAGCATGCGACTGCATGCGGCAAGCGCGACCAAACCAGAAGCGGGGGTCGCGCGGAGGTCGAGTGAGTGACGTGAAGTTTGAGCGAAGTCAGCGGGAAGTTCGCGCGTGACGTACGGCGTCAAGATGCTGCGTACGCCGTCGAGACGCTGCGCACGCCCGTTGAGGCGGTGCGTACGGCCTCAATGCGGCTGCGGGCCGGCAGGCCGTTGCCGCTCGGAATTTTTGAACACGGTCAGTTTTTCGGAGCCCCGCGCGATGTCGGGACCATCTCCGCACAACTCCATACGGCTCCGGCGATCGAAGTGGGACCGGCCCCGCGAGGCCGTACGGCTCAAGCGACCACGTTAGGTCGCGCTTGCCGCATGGAGTCGCATGCTCATGGGACTTAAGGGTTTGGACTCGCTAGAGGCAGGAAACATGTTCCCGATGTTGGGGAGTCCAGAACCAGGGGCCACATTTTAAGAATAAGGAGTAAGCCATTTAGAACGGAGATGAGGAAACGCCTTTACACACAGAGAGTTATGAGTCTGTGGAATTCTCTGCCTCAGAGGGCGGTGGAGGTCGGTTCTCTAGATACTTTCAAGAGAGAGCTAGATAGGGCTCTTGAAGATAAAGGAGTCAGGGGGTATGGGGAGAAGGCAGGAATGGGGTACTGATTGTGGATGATCAGTCATGATCACATTGAATGGTGGTGCTGGCACGAAGGGCCAAATGGCCTACTCCTGCACCTATTGTCTACTGTCTACTGTCTATTCCAGAAAAAACAATCCAATTCACTGCAACCTCGCCTTGCACTACCCTCTTATCCAGGCAGTATACTGGTGAACCTCTTCTGCAACTTCCCCAAAGCCTCCACATCCTTCCTATAATGGGAGTGACCTGCAGGCACCTGTTGACGTCAGCCTATTCGGAGGTTGGCTTCCCGGAGTAAGAATCTCACGATCAGGAATTGCTGGTCAGAGGTGGATGGAAAGAAAAATAAGAACTCTTCAAAGAATCTTCAAAGTACATTCTGTTGCACTATAGGAAACGAACAATAACACTGACATTTAGAACAAACCTGCAGACTTGTCTGAATGGAAGAAGGGAATGGCTGCAAATATCTGGGGGTCAGATCTCTCTGTGGTCGTTCCGTGGAGACGATGCTGCAGTTTTGTCCCGGCACTCTTTCCTGGGAATGTGCTACGTACCAAAAATAACACTCACTGTGGCTACTGACATTCTGAGAAATTCTCTAAACCTTGTTGAGTCAAGGCATTAGTTTAGGGAGGAGATGAGGAGATTTTTGTTTTAGTCAGATGGTGGTGAATATCTGGAATTCTTTGCCACAGAAGGCTGTGGAGGTCAGATCAGTGGATATTTTTAAGGCAGAGATAGGTTCTTGATTAGTACAGGTGTCAGAGGTTTTAGGGAGGAGGCTGGAGAATGGGGTTAGGAGGGAGAGATAGATCAGCCTTGATTGAATGATGGGGTAGACTTGATGGGCCGAATGGCCTAATTATACTATTTCTTATGACCTTATGACTTCTCAGGGCAAATGAACACTGTTTTGGAACTGCACCTGGGGTGTATGAAGACAGGCAAGCTCTTTGTAGACAAATGTTTCTTTGTAGATGATGTTCACTCAATGGGATTGGGTGTTGGATTTTATTTTGCCTTGGGTAAAAATAATCTGTGATGGCTTCATCCCTTTGACACTGTTTCTCAATGGGACCATGCTGATCTGTATTCTAGCTTTATCCAACCACTTTAGTTGGTCAAAATCTTCTGTTAGCAAAACCCCATTGTTTTCAGTTCTGTATTAACCTAGCTCATTGCTCCACACTTTAGACAATAGACAATAGATAATAGGTGCAGGAGTAGGCCATTCGGCCCTTCGAGCCAGCACTGCCATTCAATGTGATCATGGCTCATCATCCACAATCAGTACCCCATTCCTGCCTTTTCCCCATACCATGACCCCGCTATCTTTAAGAGCCCTATCTAGCTCTCTCTTGAAAGTATCCGGAGAACCTTCCTCCACTGCCCTCTGAGGCAGAGAATTCCACAGACTCACAACTCTCTGTGTGAAAAAGTGTTTCCTCATATCCGTTCTAAATGGCTTACCCCTTATTCTTAAACTGTAACCCCTGATTCTGGACTCTCCCAACATCGGGAACATGTTTCCTGCCTCTAGCGTGTCCAAACCCCTAATAATCTTAAATGTTTCAATAAGATACCCTCTCATCCTTCTAAACTCCAGAGTATACAAGCCCAGCCACTCCATTCTCTCAGCATATGACAGTCCCGCCATCCCGGGAATTAACCTTGTGAACCTATGCTGCACTCTTTCAATAGCAAGAATTCGTGGGAGAGTTTTCTGATCTTCCATTCTTTGCATGGAAGATTGTTTCCTAACTTTTTTGTGTTGAATTCCAAGGCTGCGTGTCCTTGTTCCTAACTCTCCAATGTACCAATCCTTTTCAAAAAAACCCAAATCATCTCTCAAGCCATCCCTTAACTTCCCACATTCCAAGCAACAAGAGCCTGCTTTGTGTAAATCTCTCTTCATAATCTATTCCTTGGCGCAAAGTAATAGTCTGGTGAATGCAGGTTGCTCTGCTGTCAAAGTGAACATAGATGAGTGATGATTGTTCAAAGTCCACCAGATTGTGTTAACCGGACCTTTGTATAGTGTAGCAACTTTTCCCCTCTCGGTATAAATGCTGGGTGCCCATCAACATTATACCTATTCGCAGCAGTTCAGTGATCAGTGTACATGAAGCCCTAAACCTCACTGGATCACTGCTGTTGCAAGCTTGTTGACACTAAAATACCATTCGGATCTTTTTATTTTTGGTCCAGAAGGGATGGCTCAGTGCTCAATGAACCAAATCCATCTATTACCATGTAACCCACTCACTCAGTGTTTATCAATGTCTCATTGTCACTTTGTGCTCCTGTCTGCACAGTTTACCATCACCGATCCTAGGGCTGTGTTTTACAATAGTGGTTCTGCGAGCTATAATAACAGGAGCGGTACGTTGACGCAGTGGAAGCGTTGCTGCCTTAAAGCGCCAGAGACCCAGGTTCCTTCCTGACTACGGGTGCTGTTTGTACGGAGTTTGTATGTTCTCCCGTGACCTGCGTGGATTTTCTCCGGGATCTCTGGTTTCCACCCACACCCCAAAGATGTACAGGTTTGTAGGTTAATTGGCTTGGCATAATTGTAAATTGTCCCTAGTGTGTGTGGGGTAGTGTAAAGGGCCTGTCCCACGAGCATGCGACTGCATGCGGCAAGCGCGACCAAACCAGAAGCGGGGGCCGCACGGAGGTCGAGTGAGTGACATGAAGTTCGAGCGAAGTCCACGGGAAGTTCGCGAGTGACGTACGGCGTCGAGACGGTGCGTACGGCGTCGAGGCGGCTGCGGGCCGGCAGGCCGTTGGCGCGTGGAATATTTGAACACGGTCAGTTTATCGGAGCCCCGCGCGATGTCGGGACCAGCTCCGCACAACTCCATAAGGCTCCGGCGATCGAAGTGGGACCGGCCCCGCGAGGCCGAACGGTTCAAGCGACCATGTTAGGTCGCACTTGCCGCATGGAGTCGCATGCTTGTGGGACGGGCCCTTTAGGTCGCGATTGCTGCATGGAGTCGCATGCTCGTGGGACAGGCCTTTTAGTGTCCGGGGATCGCTGGTCGGCGCGGACTCGTGGGCGCAAAGGCTTGTTTCTGCGCTGTGTTTCTAAACTAAAACTAATGGAGCTCAGTTTTGAACCTCTCAATTTCACAACCCCACCCCACCCCACTGTTTTCCCAACAGTGTTTTTATGGGGGGAGGGCGAGAGTTGAAGACTTCCCTCTACCATTCCTGTGACAAACGGCATCCTGACCAAACACAAGATAAGCCTTGGTAGACACAAAATGCTGGAGTAACTCAACGGGACAGACAGCATCTCTGGAGCGAAGGAATGGGTGACGTTTCGGGTCGAGACCCTTCTTGAAGATGAGCCTAGCTGTAATTATACAGTAGATATAATTTAAAATTAAAGAGACGAGGGGCATGTGAGGTATATTGGACATAGGTCGGGAGAGATTGGACCAGGGTGAATAGGGCCTCGGCCCAAAACGTCACCCATTCCTTCACTCCAAAGATGCTGCCTGTCCCGCTGAGTTACTCCAGCTTTTTGTGTCTATCCGCTAATTGTTTGGTCATGCCACCCGGTTTTATCTCCCTCTAAATCCAAGTCTTCCCTGTCACATTCCCCAACGCCTGACCCCGCCATCTGTTCAATGGTCAAGGAAATACTAACCAGGTTTACACAACGACCTCCCAAATTGGGGTTGTGCTTGGGCTGCACCAATTTGGGAGGGTTTGCAAAATGGGCACTCGTACGTTTCTTGAGAAATAACATTAGGGAGGCAAATGACACATGTCTTAAGGGCCTGCGCCACTTGCCAATGTTTTCGGCGACTGCCGGCATCATTGACAGACGTATCAGGTCACCGATAAAGTCGCGGCGTAACGCGGCGTGGTGACGTATTGACACACGGTGTTTCCTCACGTGTCGCAACATTTTTTTTGTCGCCGCTGGATTTTGAAATGTTCAAAATCTCTTGGCGACACTGATATGAAGCCAGCAGTCGACAAAAAAATCGCCAAGTGGGATAGGCCCTTTACAGTGTCAGGGACACGGGTTCGATCCTGACCATGGGTGCTGTCTGTAGGGAGTTTGCACGTTGTCCCTGTGACCGCGAGGGTTTGCACCCAGTGCTCCGGTTTAGTCATACAAATTTGTAGGTTAATTGGCTTCTGTATGTTGTCCCTAGTGTGTAGGATAGAACTAGTGTATGGGTGATCATTGTTTGGCATGGACTCGGTGGGCCGAAGGACCTGTATCTTTATTGCATCTATAAACTAAATACCATATTGAATGGGAGGCTGCTGGAATGAGTGGGATCTCATCAGTTGCACGTACAGTGGGTGAGTCCTTCCGCATATACCTTGCAACTTGAATTCGTGCTTCCCAGCGGAGCCAGTCTTAGATCATCCCATAGGCTGGTGTACGGGCACAATATAAACTCTGTAAGACTGGCTCTGGAGCAGATGACAGAAGGTGACAATGCATAGAGGATAATGGACTTCGAAGATC
The DNA here is from genome assembly GCF_010909765.2 of Amblyraja radiata. Taxonomy (NCBI): domain Eukaryota; kingdom Metazoa; phylum Chordata; class Chondrichthyes; order Rajiformes; family Rajidae; genus Amblyraja; species Amblyraja radiata. The sequence goes on from NC_045960.1 coordinate 96,296,948, forward strand.
TGCTCTCAGATTCTGTCGATACAAAGAACTGCAGATGCTGGTTTATTAAAATAAGAAACAAAAGATGTTTCAGGTCAGGACCCTTCCTCAGGTCTGATTGGGGGGGGAGGAGAAAGGTGGAAGATGAAGGGGCAGAACAACGTCTAATAGGTGAATACAGGTGAGGGGGGGGGTTGATAGGTAGTTAGTTGGGTAAAGGCCAGAGATGAAATGAAAGATGTGAAACAGTTGCTGTGTCTACGCATAGTCTTGCCGATGTACAATAGCCCACATCGGGAACATTGGAGCAGTAGATGAAGTTGGAGGACGTGCATGCGAACCTCTGTCTCACATGGAAGGTCTGCTGGCGTTTCTGGATTGAGGGGAGGTATAGGGACAGAGGCCTTCATTTGATGAAGAGAAAGAGTTTGTCTTTAGTTGCTATATTAAAATAATGTTCCCGTCGTTTGGATTTAACACTTCTTGTGGCATATTGCGCCATCTCTGACAATGTTGTCATTAGTAAAGTTTGCATAAATTATTAATTCAGATTAAACGATGTCAATTCTTAAAACATTCTAAATTGTGTACACACTTCTGGGCAAATCTGTTCTATTGTGGATGTTGCCTTTCTATCATTTAAATTCATAATGTAATCCAGTTTCTTGATAAATATGCTTAGCTTTGATAGCCAGAAGGTTTATCGTTTGTTCATGAAGAGACGCCAGCCAATGTAAATGCCCAAACGTACATTTTGTGTTTATCAGGATCACATCACTGCCTCAGTGCTGAACAGATTGCTTTGATGTGTATGATAACAGTCAGTCTGGGAGCAGAAATGGGGACGTGCCTGAGCAAGCCCATGCAAGTCGCACAAGTTCATTTGCATTTGATACTTTGCAAGCTCAGAACGATGAATCTACCATTTTGAATAGAATAGAACACTTTATTGTCACTTGTGACAAGTCAAGTGAAACTCTCTGCTTGAATACCTTGCCAAGGTATGCTAATAGTCACCCATAAAGGGCGAATACAAAGTTACAAATCTCCCTACCCCGTGCCAGTTCCCCTTTGACCGAATGCTCTGGTGACATGTTTTCCTGCCCCTGGATTGTTCATCCATGTGTTATCCGGTTACACCATTCGGGAAAAGCTGGAGAGATCCATGTCCTTGTTGCTAAGAGAACAGAAGACTCTGGTTGACCGACTGAGGCCCTTAATATTCCAAATGGAAGCAATTGAGGAGATGTTGATATAGGAGACCAACGTTACGTGCTTTGATAAGGAACAGTACCCCATATTCCTTGGTTAGCTTGCAAACCGACGGTATGAATATTGAATTCTCCAATTTTAAGTAAAAGCCCTCTACCCTTCTCTCTCTCTCTTGTGCCAGACACCCACTACTCCAATGCGCACCCATTACTCCCACTATCTCTCCCCAGTCACCCTGCTCCTTTCCCCTCCTTCGTGCACTCATCTCCAAGTCCCTAATTTCCCTTTTTCCACCCATCTTTCCCTTCCCTGCTCTCCTCTTAGTTTTACATTTCACTCTTCTCTCCTTTCCTGACATCCTTTGATTCCTTATCACCTCTAACATTTGTCACTTAGTCCACCCATAAACCAATCAAACCCCCTCAGTGAGCTGCCCCCAGGTGTGGCACAGTGGCACAGCTGGTAGAGCCGCTGCCTGCTGGTGTCAGAGACCCGGGTTTGATCCTGATCTTGCATGCTGTCTCCGCGGAGTTTGCATGTTCTTCCTGTGATCGCTTGTGTTTCCACAGGGTCCTTCGGTTTCCTCCCATATCCTAAAGACTGCGGGTCTAAAGGTTAATTGCCCTCTGCAAAATTGTCCCTAATGTGTAGTGAATAGATGAGAAAGCATAGAACTAGTGTGAACAGGTATTCAATGGTCAGCGTGGACTCAATGGGTGTAAGGGTCTGTTTCCATGCTGTATGTCTAAACCAAATTAAACTTGTAACTAGCTATCACTTGCAATGGTTTTGTCTGCCCCCAGCTCACTCATTTCCAAGTCCCTTTCTCCCTCCTACTATAATCAGCCTGAAACCTTGCCTGTCCATTCCCTCCATCAATGTTGCCGGACCCATTGAGTTCCTCAAGCACTTTGTGTTTTGCTCAAGGCTCCAACATTTGCAGCTCCTAGTGTCGCTCTCTTACTTTTATATAAGGTGTGTAAAGTAAAGATTCATCCAATTGTTCAGAAATCCCGACGGTCAGTTCACGCAGTTGTCCGGAGTTTGAGATGGGATCCCCGAGTACAGGCTGGGCATGAGACCAAGCTCGGAGACTGAATCGTACTTGAATAATTGAGACTATTCAACACTGGTGGGTTGGTAGCTGGAGAGCTAGAGAGCTGAAACAGGGCAGCACAGTGGTGCAGCAGTAGTGTTGCTGCATTACAGCGCCAGAGACCTGGGTTCAATCCTGGCTGCGGGTGCTGTCTGTACAGAGTTTGTACATTCTCCCTGTGACCGTGTAGGTTTTTCCGGGTGCTCTTGTTTCCTCCCACATTCCAAAGATGTGCAGGTTTGTAGGTTAATTGGCTTCTGTAAATTGTCCTTAGTGCGTAGGATGGAACTAGTGAACAGGTGATCATTGGTTGGCGTGGACACTGTGTGCCAAAGGGCCTATTTCTACACTGTATCTCTACACTAAACTATACATACAAGATGAAACCCACTGGCTTCTGTTACCGTTCCCTTTTGACTCTCTGGGGCTCAGCTTTAGCTCACTGGGTTTAACCATATAACCATATAACCATATAACAATTACAGCACGGAAACAGGCCATCTCGGCCCTACAAGTCCGTGCCGAACAACTTTTTTCCCTTAGTCCCACCTGCCTGCACTCATCCATAACCCTCCATTCCCTTCTCATCCATATGCCTATCCAATTTATTTTTAAATGATACCAACGAACCTGCCTCCACCACTTCCACTGGAAGCTCATTCCACACTGCTACCACTCTCTGAGTAAAGAAGTTCCCCCTCATGTTACCCCTAAACTTCTGTCCCTTAATTCTGAAGTCATGTCCTCTTGTTTGATTCTTCCCTATTCTCAAAGGGAAAAGCTTGATCACATCAACTCTGTCTATCCCTCTCATCATTTTAAAGACCTCTATCAAGTCCCCCCTTAACCTTCTGCGCTCCAGAGAATAAAGACCTAACTTATTCAACCTGTCTCTGTAACTTAGTTTACTGGAAAACTTATTATATTTTATGTTTAAGGGATGACGGGGAATCTTATAGAAACATATAAAATTATAAAAGGACTGGACAAGCTAAGATGCAGGAAAAATGTTCCCAATGTTGGGCGAGCCCAGAACCAGGGGCCACAGTCTTAGAATAAAGGGGAGGCCATTTAAGACTGAGGTGAGAAAAAAACCTTTTCACCCAGAGAGTTGTGAATTTGTGGAATTCCCTGCCACAGAGGGTAGTGGAGGCCAAATCACTGGATGGATTTAAGAGAGAGTTAGATAGAGCTCTAGGGGCTAGTGGAGTCAAGGGATATGGGGAGAAAGCAGGCACGGGTTATTGATAGGGGATGATCAGCCATGATCACAATGAATGGCGGTGCTGGCTCGAAGGGCTGAATGGCCTCCTCCTGCACCTATTTTCTATGTTTCTAACGAAAACGTTTAAAATAAAAGAGTGAAAGAAAAGTAGCATAACATCCAATAGTCCAGAAATCCCACAGTTTAGCACCACCAACATCTTGGAACGTTTGAGTTTGCTGATTCTCTAGATAACGGATGATCAGTTTAGTACTGTGTATTAATCTGTAAGCTGATAAGAGATCCAGGCTCGGTCCTGTCCACAGGTGCTGCATGTGTGGAGTTTGCATGTTCTTCCTGTGACCTGGGGTTACTCTGTAATGGAACGACCTGTTTGGTTATCTTGAAAAACTTGGTAAATTGTGTCAAACCGTGTTCTGTGACCAGCTCTGCCTGGAATTGAAATGAACTGGAGATTATTCTGTTTCTCTGCGTTTTAAGAAAAGGTGGAAAACAAAGAGCAGTGTCACTACACTGCCATCTTGCCCTGTCTGTCTACAGCCAAAGACAGACTCTGCGCATCATACATTTGTTATGACATTTGCATTACAGCCTTGCTTTCGAGTCAGCGATGAAACATGTATATTAAATCATAAGAAGCACAGATTGAGTAAATTGTCAGTCTTGTTCTCAGGGTCAAAATGTCATATATAAGAGGGCATAGGTTTAAGGTAAAGGGGGGAAAGCATGAAGGGGAGATTTAGCAGCGAGTTGTAGATGAGTTGTAGAACTCATTGCTGGGGAAGGTGATGGAAGCAGATATGGGAGCAACGTTTAAGTGACACCTAAGGGCCTGTCCCACTTTCACGACCTAATTCACGACCTCTGCCGAGTTTGCCCTTGACTCATACTCGCAGCATGGTCGTCACGAGGTCGTAGGTAGGTCGTAGCAGGCCGTGATGCTAGTCGTGGGTACTCGTGGCATCAAGTAGGTCGGTGCGTTTTTTTCTAGCCTGATGAAAAATGTCCACGAGTAAAAAAGGTCGTGAATTAGGTTGTGAAAGTAGGACAGGCCCTTTAGACAGACACATGAATGATCAGTGAATGGCAGGACATAGACCATGTGCAGGCAGATGGGATTACGTTAATTCGGCATCATGGTCAGCATTGAGATAACGGGCTGAAGGGTCTGTTCATATGTTGTACTGCTCCATGTTTTATGTCAAAGGTCAAGAGCATTTAATTTTCCTATGTATTGGCAACGGAACAATGAAACTCTTACTTGCTGTGGCTTTACAGGACCATTAATGCAATTACACCGCAAATAAATGTACAATAATCCATAATACAATCATTTAACAATCAGTAATAATAATACGAGGTGCCAAAACTATAATGGTGCAAAACTGAAATATGTAATGCAACCTAAACAAGAAGTCCATTGTAGAAATGCTTTTGTTTCTCTTGTCAAAATTAGGCTGACTCCAGCTTTCTGTCTCTGCTGAGGAATACGATTACACAGAAAGAGATGTCAACACTCTAATTTAAAAAATATTGATCTGGATCTGGGATTCACAATCTAATATCACCGTGTCAAAACACAGCATATGAATTACAAACAACTTGAGTCTTTAAGTGATATCAATTTAGCAAAATGGACATGGTTTCCAAACTGTAAAACCGTTTTTCGTATTGCCTCTGCTATCTATTGTACTACATTGATTCCATGCTTGCTCAGGCACAGTGCTTTGTAGCGTGCCGTTAATTAGACTTCTTCCCGCAGCCTTTCCTCTGCAGCTTGCAGGAAGTGTGAGCTGCTAACAGTGCAACAGGGGCAGCGGGGCAACTGCCAAGCACCAACTAACGCTGTGTGTGCCCTTCATTAAACAAGCAGAGGAAAGCAGAGGCAGGGATGGAAATACGGAACAAGCTGTTAGAGGAACTCATGGAACGAGCTGTCAGAGGAAGTAGCTGAGGCAGGTGCAATAACAACACTGCAGCACAGAAACAGGCCTTTTGTCCCACAGTGTTTGTGCCAAGCATAATGCCAAGTTATCTGTAGGAGGGAACTGCGAATTCTGGTTTAAACCAAAGACAGACACAAAATGCTGGAGTAACTCAGCGGGACAGGCAGCATCTCTGGAGAGAAGGAATGGGTGATGTTTCGGGTCGAGACCCTTCTTCAGACTGCCAAGTATAAACTGGACTCATTTGTCTGTACATGATCCTTATCCCTCTTTTTCCTGCACTTCCAAGTGCCTTTCTGAAAGCCCGTTAAACGCCATTTAAAAGACATTTGGACAATTACATGGATAAGAAAGATTTAGAGGAATATGGGCCAAATGGGACTAGTTCAGATGGGGCATCTTGATTGGCATAGACACAATGGGTCAAAAGGGTTGTTTGTGCAGTGTGTGACACTATGACTAAACATGTGGCTTTAACATTACATCCGATGCAGAACAAATATAAGATTGGTTAAGAGAGAAAACAATATCGAAAGAAAGGAGAAAAAAAAGGCATTAAGTTTAACCTTTTAACGTATTGTGCCAGAATAGGAGTACATTTGCTCATTGAATCATGTTGGTTCCCTGCAGAGAAATCCCATGTCCTATCACCCCCATTGGCCCACTTCATTCCCCTGTAACTTGTTCTGTGCCATATGTCCATCCAGTCCCCCCTTTGACTCTTTTGATACCGTGGGCAATCTACTGTGGTCAATAAATCTACTGACTTGCGGCGGGGAGGCTTGCACTGTGGACGATCTCCGCAGAGGCACAGATGTGGCACTGGATGTGGCAAAGCAATGCAGAACGTTGTCTGACACACGAGCGAATAAATCCACCAGCTCGCACATCTCTAGGAAAGGGAGCACGCAGATGAAAGCCACGATATCCCAAGAAATCACAACTTCACACGGACACCACACAAGGTGAGGATAAAACCCAGGTAACTGGAGGTGGTGGCTGCGTCTGCCGTGTCTAATTGGACTCAAATACTCTGGATTGGTCCCAACTCTCGGTGTTGAGTTTAATGGGCAATTGATGCAAAGGTCAAGAATGTCATGGAGTCCACAAAAGGACACAAAGTGGTGGAATGACTCAGGAAGGTCCCTGATCTGAAACATCCACCTATCCATGTTCTCCAGATGCTGCCTGACCCACTGAGTTACTCCAGCGCTTTATGTTCTTTTGTGTAAACCAGAATCCGCTGGCCCTTTTTTCTATTCTATGTCTAGAAGTCTACTTGGAGACTGATGAAAGTCTGCCACTTTCCAGACATTGTCAGGGTCGTGCAAGCGGTTCAAATGGCACAATGGGCTAAGTGTTCGGCTGGCAACCGGAAGGTAGCCGGTTCGAATCCCGCTTGGAGTGCATACTGTCGTTGTGTCCTTGGGCAAGACACTTCACCCACCTTTGCCTGTGTGTGAATGTGTGTGAGTGTGTGTGAGTGATTGGTGGTGGTCGGAGATTGGCACAGGTGGTAGGCGCAGATTGGCAGCCACGCTTCCGTCAGTCTGCCCCAGGGCAGCTGTGGCTACAGAAGTAGCTTACCACCACCGAGTGTGACTGAGGAGTGAATGAATAGTGCGATGTAAAGCGCATTGAGTATTAGAAAGGCGCTATATAAATCCCATCCATTATTATTATTATTATTATTGATTCCTGCTCGCTGCAATTCTCTTCTTCACCACACATTTCGACCGGAATAAGGGTAAGATTCCATTGAGCTCAATGTAATTTTCCCGGTCTATGCTGGGTCATTATTGCAGGGGTCCTCGGTGACACAAGACCTGACGAACCTCATAGCAATCCCACTGGTTTCTTTCAGTGTACAAATTTCTCCCTTGTCCTGAATGATTCTCCTCTGGGAAGTTTAATAGAATCACCGGCCTCTTCTGAAGTGAGGTGTTTTAGGAAATGTGAACAGGCAACAAAGGACTACAATTCCAAGGCTTGAGATGCTAAACTGCTATAAAATGGAAGCTACGTGAGAATTGCAATTTTAAAATGCCTTCACTTGTAAGAAATTTGAATATTTTTAAGCTTCTTCATCAATGCTGCCCTTCATTAATCCCACACCCTCACCCTCCTCCACAGCATACCTATCGCTTACATTACTTAAGGGATTGAACAGGCTAGATGCGGGAAAATTGTTCCCATGTTGGGGGATTCCAGAACCAGGGGTCACGGTTTAAGAATAAAGGGTAATTAGAATTTAGGACTCAGATGAGGAAAAAACCTTTTCACCCAGAGAGTTGTGAGTCTGTGGAATTCTCTGCCACAGAAGGCAGTGGAGGCTGATTCACTGAATGTTTAGATTTAGCTCTAAGGGCTAACGGAATCAAGGGATACAGGGAGAAAGCAGGAACGGGGCACTGATTTTGGATGATCAGCCATGATCATATTGAATTGCCTACTGGCTTGAAGGGCCGAATTGCCTACTCCAGCACCTATTTTATATGTTTCTAGGTTTCTATTCAACACTCGAGAACAAGCTTGAAGAGCTTGAAGAGCTGAGAGCAAGGCTGTTGTTCCAAGGGGAGAACAGGGATGGCTGCGTTATCTTTTTTACTGAAACACGGCTCGCCCTGACTCACTGACCCTGCCGCACCACCCGAGGGTTTCCCCATTTATTGTTTGAACTGCACGCTATCCTCAGGCAATGGAGCAGGCGGTGGCATCTGCTTTTGGGCCAATGCTTGGTGGTGGCACTGATGTAATTCTGATCCCCTATCCTGGAATATCTGTTCATAAACTTCCTTCCCTGTCTACCAAATCACGGCAGTCTACGCACCACACGAAGGTGGCACTGGATACATTATACTCGGTCTTCAACTCTCTCAAATCAGTGAACCCTGATGCCTTTGTCATCATCACCTTTGACTTCAATCAGGCTAATTTCAAGAACTGTTCTTGACCTGCTGAGCCTGCAGAGAATCATGAACACAGCCCAGTCCACCAAAGGCTCATCACTTAACGACCTCATTTGGTTATTCAATATTTTAAATATTTTTATGCACTACTTTGCATTGCCCTGCAAACATGCACCTTTCTGCTATTGTGCACTTGTCCTTGCTTTTATTGTTGAATTTATCATTTCTGCATCTATAATATTTACTGTGAGCTTCATGTGAATGAGGAATATTGTTGAACCCTGGTGTGCCTGACAATAAATGAATTTGAATCTGAATCTTTTGAGGGATTATAAGGAGTTGTGAGCTCAATTGAAAAGAAAGCCTCAAGGATGGTAATCCACGATCCACCATGAGTGGCTGGAGGACAAAGAAAGCAGGAAAGTGAACGTGCAGTTACTGGCTTGGGTTTGGAAGGAGAGGTTCCATTGTCTAGACTGTGGGCGCAGGAATTGGGACCTGAGCCAGCTGTAGCATTGGGAAGGGTAGCTCCTAGCCAAGGGGACAGGTAAGTAGGTAGAGACGATCTTTGCCATGTGAACGGCAGGGAAGCTGGTGCTGAGAACTCAGTCAGAAGCAAGAGAAAAATATTTGTTTAAATGTAACGGCATTGTAACAGCAGTGGCATAGTTGTTACTTTACAGCGCCAGAGACCTGGATTTGAACCCGGACCACGTGGGTTTTCTCCAGGTGCTCCGGTTTCCTTCGATCTGCAGCTTTTTGATTTTCAATGATGGAGATTAGTTTAACTTGCCATCATGTTTGGTACAGGCATAGTGGGCCACAGGGCCTGGACCTATGCTGTATTGTTCTAGTTTCCATGGCACTCGGGCAAAAGGAATTTAAAAATATCTCGTAGCCTTATGAAGAAAGATAAGCAAGGAACAGGCTTAATTAAAATGTGTGATTGACTCAACATCAGAATTGGGGTGGGAGATTGCAACCTTCACGTGGTCCGCCCTGTTTCGACAAATGCAATCAACCCGGCGTGCACAGTCAAATAAGATCAAATAGAGCAAGTTGTCCTACACTTTAGGCTGTGCACTCCATACGCAAGTAGAAGAAGAAGCATCAGAGTTGAAGAATGACTTTAGGTCATAGAGTGAAACAGTGTGGAAACAGGCCCTTCGGCCCAACTTGCCCACACCGCCCAACAAGTCCCAACTGCACTAACACCACCCATCCAGCATTTGGTCCATATCCCTCGAAACTTGTACTATCCATGTATCTGTCTAACTGTTTCTTAAATGTTGGGATAGTCCATGCCTCAACTACCTCCTCTGGCAGCTTGTTCCATACACCCTCCACCCTTTGTGTGGAATAGTTACCCCTTAAATTCCTATTAAATCATCACCTTAAACATACAGTATGTCCTTGTTCGCTGTCCTAGGTCTCTGGCCAAAGTACACTAGGTCCTCGTTACCTGCTGACTCATTCTCCATAGATCCGTGTAGGTATACTACCGGGTGTTATCGGGAGTGTTGGTTATTATTGCTCACACCTCCAGATCCCCTTTGCACCGATCCACCGAGTACAGTGAAACCTGTTTGCCGCAAGATGGATCGTACGCAGGCATGCTGGGAAATATCAACGGTAGTTGTGTGGCCGAAACTGGCAATGGAGTTTGGGAATGTGGTCGGAGCAGGGTCCGAAGAGTGGACCAGGCGTGTGGCTGGAGGTGAAGTCTAGAGTGGGGAGCAGGCGTGTGGCTGGGGTGGGATCCAGAGTGCTTGCTTTAATAGGTGTCAAGCTGAAGCTTGCACACAGTCAAGAGCCCGGCCGTGGCTATGTTATGGTAGCATGAGTATCATTGCCATCTGCCTCAGTGCTATGCACGTTGTTATCCACTGGAAGTCTGTGCCTCTATCCCCTGCGAATAACAAGGACCTTAGTGAAACCGTTTCATTTAGTAATGTGGAATTTAGGACAGAATTTGTAGAATCTAATACAGCTTAAAGAGTAAGACGTGGAGTCTATTATAGAGAAACATCTGAAAGCTGGTCGTGATTGGAAGTTAAATGTTCTTTCTGAGGAAGAAAGCAGAGGGAATTAATGGAAAAGGAAGGCTTTCCTTTTTGATTACTGCATTGTGTTACAACATGTGTAAGAGGTACGCTGAGGTTTACGGCGGTGGGCAAGATGATCAGCAGGGACTCTGCAGTTAGAAATGAAGGGTAAGTGAAGGCATTACACTATACTGGACGTTTTCTGCATATCTGCAGTTGGTAAAATAACGCACAGCACAAAGAGAGACATTAAAACATAGCACAGTATAGCACAACCACAGGCCCTTCGGCCCACAATGTCAGTGTCGAACACGATGCCAAACTAATTTCATCTGCCGCACATGATCCATATCCCTCAATTCTCTGCATAAAGCCATGCTCTCTAGTCTTTGACATTTCCACGCTGGGAAAAAAAAAAGTTCTGTTAGTTTACGTAGGTAAAATTGTTTAAAAGGCTGACCATATTTTTCCCGTAGATTGGGAAGGCAGAAGATCTTAAAATATTGTCACCTACATTCAGCATAAATGTTTGGAGCCATATACCTTAGAATCAACAAAAGGGATTTACTTAAGAATTATAAGCAAGATTGAGTTAATTTAGTTCCTGAGGAATATTTATCAAACAGTGACCATAAATTCAATTCTATATTTACACAGGGGAAACTTCAAACGGTTATTATGATTCTAGATTTCCGCATGCCTAACTTCAATGGGATGATTCAGAGACTGACAAGAGAGAATTGAACAAAACTATTGTCAGATAAGATACAGTACATATGAGCAGTGGGAATTGTTCGAAAGAAAGATTTAGCTTAATACGGCAGCAGTGTATATCCTCGCTGGGAGAGTACACAAGAACACAAAGAAATAGGAGCAGGAGTTGGCCCCTTAGATCTGCTTTCTCATTCAATATCTTGATGACTGACCAATGTGTAGGAAGGAACTGCAGATGCTGGTTTATACCACAGATAGTCACAAAATGCTGGGGTAACTCAGCAGGTCAGGCATCATCTCTGGAGAAAACGCCACGTTTCAGGCCAGTATATGCAGAAGGCTTCCGACCTGATACGTCACCTATTCCTTTTCTCTAGAGAAGTATGAAGAAAGGTTCAGACCTGAAATATCACCTATTTATTTACTTCAGAGATGCTGCCTGACCTGTTGAGTTACTCTAGCATGTTGTGCCTTGGCTGATCAATGCTGGCCATTGGTGTACCACATTCTCATAGCCCTCAATTCCATAAACCTTCAAATATTTGTCAGTCTCCACCTTAAATATGTTGAATGATCTAGCCTCCACCACCAGAGTATCCAGAGATTCACCACCCTCTGAAAGAAGATATTTCCATGCACTTCATTTTTTAAATGACTGGCCCCTTGAGACTAGGTGTTACGACTCCCGAATGCAAGTACTTCAGAGCCACGTAACACAAGTCAAAAACCAGGTTCAGGTTCAAAAAACAGTTTTAATTATTCATTGGAACACAAAACTCAAACCTGATTTAAACAACCCAGTCAGGGATATGGATAAACCGACAAACAATTTAACAATGCTCCAGCCAGCCACGCCATGGGCCGTCGAACCGGAGATTCCAAAACCTGCCCAAAGAGATACAACCCTGAAACCAAAATACACGAAAACTCTAAGGTCAGCCCTTATCCGTCCCAATTCAATATCTGTTAACAAGGAATGGTGAAAGTACACAAAGTTCTATGCCATGTGGTCAGGCTTCCTCGGCCCACACCAACAGTCTGCTCATCAGTCAGAGTCTACGACGAAGAAGAGCGAGAATCCTGGGAAGCTCTGGTATTTATACTTCAGATGAGTCACCCGTCACCTGACGCAGCTTGGCCAATCGGGTACAGGAGCCTTTAACCCCTCGATTCCAGACTCACAGCCACGAGGCCTGTACTTGGGATAGAAACAGAGAGGTAAGTACATAGCATTCACCAGGAGGGGGAAGCGCCTAACACCCCCACCCAAAGATAGTGAATAAGTTTCTGAAAATGAACTAAAAAAAACACCACCAAATTTCAGCCACTATTCAGTAGCACAGACATCACTGGCGCGACAATGCATCAGCCAATACATCATCCTTGCCACGGATATGCCAGTCAAATGAGACAACCGCAAGGGAAGCGTCTCCAAAGCCTCAGAGTTACTCAGCTTTCCCTGCGTTACTGCCACAGACAACCGTGCCTCCCCCACATCACCACCCGTGTCAGGGGGCAGCACCACTGCAGCCAAAACAGGCTTAGAAGGACATAGCTCCGACCCATCAACCTCCACAGGCTCCTGCTCATGGTACTGTTTCATCATGTTAACATGACAGAGCTGAGTCTTACGCCTCCGATCAGGGGTACCAATAACGTAATCCCTCTCACCAACCTTCTTAACCACCTGATAGGGACCGCTATACCGAGCCTGCAGACTGGAACCAGGAATAGGCAACAACACCAGGACCTTGTCACCTGGAGAAAAATTCCTACTAGAAGCCTTCCTGTCGAACCAGTCCTTCATCCTAGACTGAGCAGAGGCAAGATTACCCATTGCCAGTTCGCATGCCCTCCTCAGTCTAGAGCGAAAAGTACAGACGTGGTCTAAAATACTACGTTTTGTATCCTCCTGCAACCATTTCTCCTTCAGGACCCTCAACGGACCACGTACAGTATGCGCGAACACCAGGTCAGCAGGACTGAACCCTAAAGACTCCTGCACGACCTCACGCACCGCAAACATAACTAGATGAACTCCCTCATCCCAGTCTTTTTCAAACTCCAGGCAGTAAGTCCTCAACATAGATTTCAAAGTCTGGTGAAACCTCTCGAGAGCTCCCTGGCTCTCAGGATGATACGCACTGGAGTAACAATGCTTAATATCTAACAATTTCATTACCTGACCAAAAACCTTCGACATGAAGTTGGTACCTTGGTCACTCTGCACAACCTTGGGCAAACCTAACAACGAAAAAAACTTAGTGAGAGACTTAACAATTGCAGGGGCAGTAATTCTACGCAAAGGGACCACCTCCGGAAAGCGGGTAGTCGCACACATAATTGTTAATAAAAACTTGTTGCCCACCCTTGTCCGAGGTAGAGGGCCCACACAATCAACTAGAATCCGCTCAAACGGCTCACCGACCACAGGGATTGGATATAAAGGCGCAGGAACAATCGATTGGTTCGGCTTTCCTGCCACCTGGCAAATGTGACAACACCTGCAGTGCTGTTTCACGTCCTTTTTCAACCCTGGCCAAAAAAAAATCCGTAAGATGCGGTCATACGTCTTATTGACCCCCAAATGTCCACCCAGAGGACCATCATGAGCCAAACAGAGTATCTCGTCCCTATACCAACGAGGCATCACAATCTGATCAACCACGCTCCAATCATCATGCCCAGATATATCCAAGGGAGACCACTTTCGCATCAGTAAGCCATCCCTCAGAAAATACCCCTTTGTTGTGGAATCCATATCCCCCTCAGGCACTGCGCAGTCGAACAGATCAGATAAACCTGGATCACTCTTTTGCTCCTCAACCAGCCGGTCACGTGACAGTGACACCGGCACATTTTCAGACACTATCCCATCTTGAGATGGAGAAACACCCTTCACAACACAGGATCTATCATCCTGATCCCCAAAAATGCTCTCACTCAGGTCCACCACATCCTCAAACTTCGCCAGGCTCTTAGCCATAGCCCTCGTGACAGCACAAGCTGCGAAGACCTTTGGATGCTGCATAGCCAATCTATCAGGACTCTGCACCATCGGAACAGCCGTCACCTCAGGAGTGACTAAAACTCTACCTCCTGCCAAGTCATTCCCCAAAATCACAGAAACTCCCCCAACGGGAAAGCACGGCCGTAACCCAACAGTTACCCGGCCTGAACCCAACTCGCACTCGAGACGCACGGTATGCGAAGGCACTACCATGTCATCCATCCCGAATCCTGCCACTGGGACACTTGACCCAACCGATGATTCCCCAGAAAACGGCAGTACACTTTCCAATATAAAGGACTGAGTAGCACCAGTATCACGCAAGATGGATACTGGAACTCTATCACCCCCATCCTCTAGAGAAACAAAACCATTCATGATGAACGCAGAATAATTCCTACACTCATCAGACTCAGGCACCTCAGGTACAACAGGTACCTTCTGTGCACCCACCAAAGCCACAGGCTTTGCATTTTTCTGCTTCAGAACGGGACACGACTTTAACATGTGCCCTCTCCTTCTACAATAGTAGCACACAGGACCTTCATTAGTCCTCACATTTCCGTCAACCTTATCAGCTCGGACCTCCCCCTGTATCAACGTGCTGCCATTTGCAGGCACAGAAACAGCTTTGACACTGCCACCGGCGACACCACCACGATCAACCGGCCGTGCACCAAAACTATAGGATCGCCCAACAAAATCAGATTTATGAGTCAATACATACTCATCTGTCAACACCGCAGCCTTAGACACCTCATTCACCTTCTGCTCATTAAGGTAAGTAGTAACCCTCTCAGGGAGACAGTTCTTAAAGTCTTCCATAATCATCAAGGCCCGCAGTAGCTCAAAATCCTTCACTCCTTGAGAAGCGCACCACCTGTCAAAAAGTGCCTCCTTCTCCCTAGCAAACTCCACATAAGTCTGACTATCAAACTTCCTAAAGCGCCGGAACTTCTGCCGGTACGCCTCTGGAACTAATTCATAAGCCCTTAATACTGTAGACTTCACACACTCATAGTCCAGACTGCTTTCAACAGATAAAGACGAGTACACCTCCCGTGCTTTACCCACAAGGACACACTGCAATAGCAAGGTCCACACGTCCCTAGGCCACTTCAAGGACAAAGCCACCCGTTCAAACACTGTGAAATACTTGTCCACATCCTCCTCACGAAACGGGGGAACCAGGCGGATGTTCTTGCTCATATCAAACTCCCGTTCCCTAGAAGAAACCCGGGAATTATCTATTTCTTTTTCCCGCAGCTGAAATTCAGCCCTTTTGGTTTCCTCCTCAAGCCGTTTCATTTCAAGAACATGCATGAGCTCTTTCTCTTTTAACAAAGAGGCAATTCTCTGTGACTCAAGCTCCATCTCCTTCAGTTTAATGACGGCCTCCATGTTCTGAACTGGCTGAACAGAAGGTGGGGGACTGTCTGCACCACCAGGCAAAACCCCACCCTCCACCAACGCAGCCCACAACTCCGATTTAATGGAGTGTTTCTTTGAATGCTTGTCAATAGTCACGGCATAGTTCTCAGCCAGCAAAATCAAATGCTCCTTCGTACATCTATCAAACAACTCCCGACTAGGAGCCTCAACAAATTCTTTCACCTTAAATTCCATTTCTAATGTAGCACCAAACCACCAGCTAAAACTTGGGCACTAATGCTACCACAAACAGGGAAGAAAAAATTCCCTCACAACACACAGACTTCCTCAGTCCAGAAGCCTACCAAAAAACCCCCCTAAAAACGTCTAGGGTCCTCAAAACTAAGGACGAGCCCCCATTTTGTTACGACTCCCGAATGCAAGTACTTCAGAGCCACGTAACACAAGTCAAAAACCAGGTTCAGGTTCAAAAAACAGTTTTAATTA
The DNA here is from genome assembly GCF_010909765.2 of Amblyraja radiata. Classification (NCBI taxonomy): domain Eukaryota; kingdom Metazoa; phylum Chordata; class Chondrichthyes; order Rajiformes; family Rajidae; genus Amblyraja; species Amblyraja radiata. The sequence goes on from NC_045960.1 coordinate 96,312,962, forward strand.
TTCATTGGAACACAAAACTCAAACCTGATTTAAACAACCCAGTCAGGGATATGGATAAACCGACAAACAATTTAACAATGCTCCAGCCAGCCACGCCATGGGCCGTCGAACCGGAGATTCCAAAACCTGCCCAAAGAGATACAACCCTGAAACCAAAATACACGAAAACTCTAAGGTCAGCCCTTATCCGTCCCAATTCAATATCTGTTAACAAGGAATGGTGAAAATACACAAAGTTCTATGCCATGTGGTCAGGCTTCCTCGGCCCACACCAACAGTCTGCTCATCAGTCAGAGTCTACGACGAAGAAGAGCGAGAATCCTGGGAAGCTCTGGTATTTATACTTCAGATGAGTCACCCGTCACCTGACGCAGCTTGGCCAATCGGGTACAGGAGCCTTTAACCCCTCGATTCCAGACTCACAGCCACGAGGCCTGTACTTGGGATAGAAACAGAGAGGTAAGTACATAGCATTCACCAGGAGGGGGAAGCGCCTAACACTAGGTCCCTTGTCTGTGACCCTTCTACTCATGAAAACATTCCAACATCTATCCATTCAAACCCTTTGGAACTTCAATCTCTCCGTAAGGTCATACCTCATTCTTCTATACAAGAAATGTACACCCAAACAGGACAGGACAACCCTCTCATCTCAAGGAATTGGCCTGGTAAATCTCCTTCAGACTGCCTCCAACGTTACTATATACATTTTTAAGTTAGGGGACTGTGTACAGTGTTCAGCTGTGGCCTCATCAACACCCTGTGTTACTCTAACAAAATCTCCTTATTGTTGAGGAGATTTCACAGTGGAGCAGTCAAAATGTATTCTTAAACTCCAAAACCCTTACAATGAAGGCCATTTGCCCTTTTAACTAATGGTTTGATTTGCCTAACCTTTTTGTGATTCATTCTCTAGAACACCAGGATCCCTCTGATCTTCACTCATTTACAGGTGCTCTGCGTTTAGATAATAACCTGCCTTTTGATTCGTCTCACTGAAGTGCAAGACCTTGCACCTCCCCACCATCAACTCCATTTGTCAAGGTTTATCTCATCACTCAATCTATCTATATCCTGTAACAGCAACAAAATGTCGTTGTCCGAACATGTCCTTCCATCTATTTTCATATCATCGACAGGCTTGGGGAAGCTTTACATTTTGTTTCTTCCTCCAGGTCGCTAATGTAAATAATTGGAGACCAACTACCGATCTCTGGGGTACTCCACTAGTTACATCCCTCCAACCTCAGAAAGACATATCTATTACAACTCTTTATTTTCTATGTGACGTCCAGTTTTTAATCCATGCAACCAAACGTCCTCAAATATCTTGGGCTCTTAATTTTGGGCACCAACTTTTTATGTGATACCTTGTCAAATGTCTTTTAGATAGAATAGAATATAGAATATAGAATAGAATAGAATAGAATAGCCTTTTATTTGTCATCCAGACCGAAGTCTGAACGAAATTTAAGCAGTCATACATATAATACAATACAATAAAAAACAACAATAAACACATATTAACATCCACCACAGTGAGTCCACCCAACATCTCCTCACTGTGATGGAGGCAAAAGTCTTAGGGCTGCAGTCTCTTCCCTCCTCTTCTCCTTCTGCGCTGAGGCGATACCCCCCGGGCGATGTTAAAACCTGTCCTGCGGCTCAAACACCGCGGCCCGGGGTAGTCGAAGCTGCCGCTCACCAGACCTGCTGACGCAGCCGCTGGCCCGCGGCCGAACCCCCGGTCTCAGGCCACCACCACCAGAACTGCCGTCCCAGCCCCCGGAGCATCGTTCCAGCCCCGAGCCGGATCGCCCTCACGTGAGTACTGCCACCGTCTCAGCCTCGCGCCAGGCCGCCGCTCCTCCCTCGCGCCAGGCCGCCCCGACTGGGCGCCGCTCCTCCCTCGCGCCAGGCCGCCCCGACCGGGCACCGCTCCTCCCTCGCGCCAGGCCGCCCCGACCGGGCACCGCTCCTCCCTCAGGCTGGGCCGCCCCGACTGGGCGCCGCTCCTCCCTCAGGCTGGGAACGCCGTACCTCCCCGAGCTCGGCTACTCCGACGGGAGTACCGTTCCTTCCTCGGGCCGGCCGTCACAGCCCCTCACGAAAGCCCTGTTCCAGCCCCGAGCCGGGCCGTCCTCACGGGAGCGAGCTCAGTGCGAGTCCTGGCGGGCTCTGCCTCCTGAGCCTCGAGGTTGCCAGCTCCGCCATTAGGCCTCAGCGCAGACGAGGAAATATCCATGCAAATTGGGTATCTATGGGTATCTCTCTATCAACTATTCCTGTGTAAATAGCTCATTCTAAGCTTCCCCCCAGTCTAGTTTCAGTCAATAAAATACTGAGTCAAGCACTTGCGCAGCTAAACTTTATTTTGGAAAACACAATAACAATTCCCCACTACCATACCTATCCACCGCGGGTTCGATCCTTGAATCTGCTTGTCCAAGCCCTCCTACCCTCATGCAAGTAGAGACACCACAAAAGGTCACGCATTCCCAAGCGTTCTTCCAGAAGATCGATACAGGACCTCGTGGGAGCGGTCTTTTATAGGTCCCTGAACCTTGAGGGGCCGAACCACATGGGGGTGGTCTCGTTACAGTCCAATAACAGATATTCATTAACACAGTACATGGTAGACAGTTCCCCAACCAAATAATACAGTGACTAATACAATGTATCTGATGAAGATTCTAGATGCAAGATGAATTATGCAACATGTTCCTAGATGTTCAGGAAACCCAGACAAGGCTCAACACTTAACCCAGTCAACATCTAGCAAAGTAAAGCTTTGCAACATTATTTACAATGTGTATGTCTGGTTTGCATTCACCCAATCCGTTCCATGCAATTTACACCTAATTGTAAGAATCTGCAGATGTCCCATTCTTTCTCTGTAACTCTTATCTAAACTCCAGACAAACTGGCACCATTCAGCAGCTTGTCACAGTACTGCAGAAGGCACATTTAAATTGACCAAATTAGCCTTTACTCAATGTTAGTGTCCTGGCATCTCCAATTTGGCCAGAATTAACACCTGTCCCATCCTCAAAGAAGTTGCGAAGACTTGTCAAACACGATTTGCCTTCAACCATGTTGACTAGGTTTGATTATATTTAGCTTTCTTAAATAATGAGTTATTTCATCTTTGATACTGATTCTAGCATTTTGCTGACAATGGATGTTTAAATAACTTTGCCTTTAATTGTGCCCTTCTACCCTAGGTTCATATGTACATAAGTTATAGGAGCAGAATTAGGCCATTCAGCCCATTTGCTACTCTGCCATTCAATCATGGCTGATCTATCTTTCCCTCTCAACCCCATTCTCCTGTCTTCAAATCTACTGGCATCCTCCTACAGTTTAGTGCGTTCTGTATAATTTCAACCGATGGGCCAACCAGCTCTACAACTGAATCCTATAAAATCCTTGGATGTAAGGAATTAGGTCCTGGTGATTCATCTAGCTTCAACCATGTGAGTTCCTCTCATACTTAATCCTGTGTGGTTGGGATGTTGAGAGGCCCAGATATCAACTATTTTTTCCTTAAATCCCATCCCTCGCTATAAACCACCTACCCTTACCTTAACTCCCTATCCCTTCCCTTAACTCCCTATCTTTTACCTTAAACCACCTACCCTTACCTTCCTATCCAAGAGTCAAGAGAATTTTATTGTCCCTGTGTCCCAGATAGGACAATGAAATTCTTGCTTGCTGCAGCACAACAGAATATTGTAGGCATAAATACAGATCAAATCAGTGTGTTTATATACCGTAGACCATATATATATACACGCATAAATATACAGATAAAGTGCACCAAGCTGTTATAGTTCAGAGTTTGTTTGATGATGTGTTTAATAGCCTGATGGCTGTGGGGAAGCAGCTGTTCCTGAACCTGGATGTACCAGATTTCAGGCTCCTGTACCTTCTACCTGATGGCAGCGGAGAGATGAGTGAGTGGTCAGGATGGTGTGGGCCCTTGATGATGTTGGCAGCCTTTTTGAGGCAGCGACTGCGATAGATCCCTTCGATGGTAGGGAGGTCAGAGCTGGTGATGGCCTGGGCAGTGTTTACAACTTTTTGCAGCCTTTTCCGCTCCTGGACGCTCAAGTTGCCGAACCAAGCAACGATGCAACCAGTCAGCATGCTCTCTACTGTGCACCTGTAGAAGTTCGAGAGAGTCCTCCTTGACAAACCGACTCCCCGTAATCTTCTCAGGAAGTAGAGGCGCTGATGTGCTTTCTTTATAATTGCATCAGTGTGCTGGGACCAGGAGAGATCTTCGGAAAATGCACGCCCAGGAATGTGAAGTTCTTGACCCTTTCCACCATTGACCCGTTGATATAAATGGGATTGTGGGTCCCTATCCTACCCCTTCCAAAGTCCACAATCAGTTTCTTGGTTTTGCTGGTGTTGAGAGCCAGGTTATTGTGCTGGCACCATTTGGTCAATCGGTCGATCTCACTTCTATACTCTGACTCGTCACCATCAGTGATTCGTCCTACAACAGTGGTATAATCGGCGAACTTGATGATGGAGTTCGCACTATGTCCGACTACGCAGTCATGAGTATAGAGTGAGTACAGCAACAGCCTTGAGGTGCTCCCGTGCTGAACCCATCCCATACCTTAACCCCCTATCTTTTACCTTACCAATACCTACCCTTGGCCCCCATCCCTTACCTTAAACACCCTACCATTACCTTAATCCCCTATCGCTTCCCTTCAATACCTACCCTAATTTAATGCCCCATCTCTTCCTTTCCCGATACCTACCCTTACCTTAAACATGCCCTCTATTTATAGATACCTCTGCTTTGGGTTGGAGTGTCCACTCTCAGTATTCAGTATTTCTTTAATATCATTTCACTGAGTACTCGCATACACAGAGGAAACGAAAAAACGTTGCTCAATCGGTTTCCATTCAGTGTAAAAATAAAAACAAAAAGGATAATACATAGAGCTTTAAAAACAAATTAAAATTACCATTTTTTAAAAGAAAGTAGGCCTAAAAATTAACAATATAATAAAAACAGTCATTCTGATCGACAGTGGCTTCACAGTGGCTTTACTTTGACAGGTGCCTAACTGTCAAAGTATGGGCGCGGTTGGATGTGTGGATGAGCGATATTTTGGGAGGGGACAAAGTCCGTTAATCAGTCTTATTGCCTGTGGGAAGAAGCTGATGTAGCATCCTGCTGGTTTTGCAGCTGATGCTCCTGTACCTCTTCCCAGATGGCAGAATGGAAAAGATGTGATGTGATGGGTGGTAGGGGTCCTGGATGATGGAGATGGCTCTACTGATGCTCCTCTTCTTGTATATCTCCAGCAGGAAAGGGAGTGGGGCACCGATAATCCTGCTGGCGGTCTTCACTATCCTGTTTAGTTGATATTGTTCGTAAGCCTTGCAGGCTCCCGAACCAGGAAGTGATGCCATAGGTTATTATGCTTTCAATTGTGCCCCTATAGAAGGTTCTTAGATGGGCAGTGGGGAGACCTGCTTTCCGTAGTCTCCGGAGAGGGTGGAGTCGCTGTTGGGCTCTTTTGACCACTGCTGTGGTGTTGGTCATAGAGGTCAGGTCATCCGACAGGTGGAGTCCTAGGAACTTCACACTGCTGACCCTCTCCACAGCAGCTCCATCAATATACAGCGGTGTATGGTGTTGTTTCCCCGCCCTCCTGAAGTCGACCCTGTCTATGCCCCTCATCAATCATATCACCTCCCAGTCTTCTCTCTTCCAAGTCTTAAAAGGTGTAGGCAGTAAAAAGAAATTAAATGGAAAGCAATAGAAAGATTCAGGGGAAGGAACATGCACATAATTAAAATCTTTGAAGAAAGGGAATCCTGTTGCAAGATGGAGTCTAGAAGGTGAAAGTAAGGAAATGGCAGATAATAAATCATTACTTTCTGCCAGTCTTTGCAGCTGACGCAGAGGACAAATGCAGGATTTTTCAGGGTATTTAAGTGACTGTTCAGTGTGTGCATGCACTGTGCACAACAGTGGAGAGTATTGTGTGTGTGAAGGAACTGCAGATGCCGGTTTAAACAGAAGAACGACACAAAAAGCTGGAGTAACTCAGCAGGACAGGCAGCATCTCTGGAGAGAAGGAATGGGTGACGTTTCAGGTCGAGACCCTTCTTCAGACTGATGAAGGGTCTCAACCCGAAACGTCACCCATTCCTTCTCTCCAGCAGTGGAGAGCAGGGGGCTGCAGCATGAGCTTGCATGTGCAGATATACCTCCAGCTGACCACCAGAGGGAGTTGATAACAATGCCACACCATCACTTGTAGCAGCCTTGCCTCTTTAGCAAGGATTAGTACGGCTCCTTCCCTTCAATGGTGATGAAAACATGCGTGCATCAAATGCAGTCGATAAAGTGCAAGGCTACAACAAAACTCTCTGGTTAACATTGCTTTTTTTACACAGGCATTGTTTATCAGGAGGTGTTCCCATTCAATGTAGACAACATAGGTGGGTGTCTTCAGCGACATCATCAGTTGATGTTACATCTCTTAGAGTCATAGTCAGACAGCACAGAAACAAGCCCTTCAGTCCAATTTGTCCATGCTGACCAAGATGCCCCATCTACGCTAGTCCAATTTGCTCTTGTTTGACCCATATACCTCTGCACTTTTCCTATCCATGTAGCTGCCTAAATGTCTTTTAAATTGTTATAGTACCTGCCTCAACTACCTCCTCTAGCAGCCCGTTCTATATACCCACCACCCTCTGAGAGAAAAAGTTGCCCCTTGGGTTCCTATTACATATTACCCCTCTCACCTTAAACATATGTCGTTTGGTTCTTGATTCACCTACTCTGGGTAAACGACTCTCTGCATTCACCCTATCTATTCCCCTCATGATTTTATTTAGCTCTATAAAATCACCCCTCAGCCTCCTGTGCTCCAAGGAATAGAATCCTAGCCTGCCCAACCTCTCCCTACAGCTCTGGCCCAAGAGTCCTGGAAACATCTCCGTAAATCTTCTCTGCACTCTTTCCAGCTTAATGAGAATGCTTCTCAGTTCCCATAACTCCTCCATGGATACACTTGATCCCAGCTGCCTATACCTGTCCCATGCATTTTTCTTCGGACCAGAGCCTCAATTTCTCCAGTCATCCAGGCTTCCTTACTCCCTCCTGCTTTGCTTGTCACTCTAACAGAAGCATGCATGCCTTGAACTCTTGTCAGCATGCTTTTAAGAACATCCCACTTTCCATATGTCCTTTCCCTCCAAATTACTTACTCCAATCAGCATTAGAATGTTCCTGCCTAACACCATTAAGATCGGCCTTGCCCCAATTCAGAATTTTAATGTGTGGGCCCGCTCTGTCACTCACACCTTAAGGCTACGCCCTCTGGTATTTGATTTTTCTCATGTTCATCAAGTGTTCTCACGCATCTGCCTCAGAACAATCCAGCGGATCTCCAGAGACCCCAGTTTTGGATAACTAACTTGTACGTTTTTCCCTGGCGGGGGGGGGGGGGGGGGGGGGGGGGGAGGTGATAACAACTGTCACCTTCACATTGTCCTTCCTGTCCATGCTGAATAAGGTTGCACACATGTGAGAAGGTGGTGTTGCATCTCCCCATGGTAACAAGCTGTTGGCTTGTGACTGGAGGAGTGACTCACCAGCAGTGACACAACCCTGGTGTCTGGATCTCTTGGGGAGTTGGCACATTTGACACACAATGGACTGTACCTGTGCTGTACTGTTTCATGGTCTATGTTCTAAGAAACAAGGAATTTTCAGATGCTTTCAGCTGTGATCTTCAAAAGCTGTCTTGATTCTGAAATAGGCTTCAAGAAAGACTGGGGCCAGTAGGAGTGGGGGTTGTTGAGATTCGGGAAGTGAGGGGTTATAAAAAATGATCTAGGCCTGAGATAGACATAAAATGCTGGATTAACTCAACAGGTAAGACCGCATCTCTGGAAGAAAAGAATAGGTGACATCTCGGGTCGGAACCCTTCTTCAGACTGAAGAGAGTTGGGTGCAGGGGTTGGGGTAAAGGGTTTTAGCACGGGCCCGGAGTGCTAAGCAAGGCTTTGGAAGGGTCAGTATAGTGGTATATGCAAACAACAAGGTAAGAAATTATTAACCTTGAAGGGGACCCCATCCAGCAATTTAAATCCAATTGTTTCATGAGGGCTCAATGGTTGCCAATGCTGGAACGACTTAGTCTAATACCCACCTATATAATTGATCAGAAGTCGGCTGAATGGATGCAGAAGTGAATGAAATTTCCAGAGCAGCAACTACAACAATGGTGCGTTTCTCTCTAGCTAGTCAACCTTGAGCATCATAGTGTTAAAAAGAACAAGTGTTCCACAATGAATTGCTGGACCAGTGATCAGTAAAACATATCCATTATCTGTGAGTTATTATCACGTTAATAGATGATGTGTTACTCCAGATGCAAGTGAGTTTTTAATGGTATGATGAGCCTTGATTATTGCTTTTTTATACTCTCTAATCTTAAAGGCTAATTGCATGTTTATGAGGTTTGTAACTCAGATAAATATTGTATTGTATTGTATTGTATTGTCTGGGGCCCCGAAATATCTGAAAATATACCGAATTTAAGATTAATAAAAATATTTATAACAATTTTTCAAAATGTTTGCTTATGTTGCTTAAAATGTTTTTTTATTTTCACCACTGATGTGTTCAAATCTCTATTGTCTACGGTGAACAATGTTTAACATATTAGCTGAAAGTGTACTTTACCATTCCTGGTTTGTTGTCCGTGAAGATTCCTCAACGTGATTGCCTGCTGGTCTTCCTTGGTGACATCTCAGCGACTGAGTGTCAGGGTTCTTGTTGAACAGATGCCTCAAGGAGCATCGTCAGAATTGACTGGATTTTGGTGATCTATTTTCTTTGCGGTCAGTGACATGCAACATTGTGTTTAGCATTGACTATAATACCCCAGCATAAAGATTGGTGGGTTGGTCAGTAACCTAGACAGTAGCATAAAATTACTAAATGAGATTGATGTTAAAAAGAGAGCTGCCTTCCTGAACGATCCTTCTGTTGAATTGCCTTTTTGCTGAAGGTTCTCCCACAGGGCTGCCCTGCAGGGAATTCCAGAAGTTAGAATTCAGTGATGAGGAGAGACGTGTGATATATCAGGATGATGTACAACTGAGGGCAGCACGGTGGCACAGCCTTGCTACCTTGCAAACCAGAGGCCCGGGTTTGATCCTGACTACGGCTGCTGTCTGCGTGGAGTTTGTGCGTTCTCTCCGTGACTACGTGGATTTTCTCAGGGTGCTCCGGTTTCCTCCCACATTCCAAAGACGTACAGGTTTGTAGGTCAATTAGCTTAGGTAAGTTGTAACATTGTCTCAAGTTTGTGTAGGTTGGTGTGGACTCGGTGGTCTGAAGGGCCTGTTTCCGCAATGTAACTCCAAAGTAAATTAAATTAAAGTCTGCCAGAAATATTCTGCAGATTTGGGGATTGAAACAGGGGCTTATAAGATAGGCACAAAAAGCTGGGGTAACTCAGCGGGACAGGCAGCATCTCTGGAGAGAAGGAATGGGCTGAAGTTTTGAGTCGAGTCCCTTCTTCAGATACAGGAAGAACCTTCTTCCTACATATGGCTTATAATCATTAGGGTTTCAAAGAACAAGATGTGATCTCATTTAAACGCTCCGGGCTCAGAAGCACCATGGGTCCAGTGGAAGACGCTCAACCGCCTGAGAACAGGAACAGGGCGATCAAAAGCTGCCATGGCCAGATGGGGCTATGAAACTGGCCAAACCACCTGTGAATGTGGAGAAGAGGACCATACAATGCAGCACTGCCTTGTCTGCCCCCTACTACCCAACCAGTGCAGCTCAAAGGATCTTGCAGTGTTCAACAAAAACGCAAAGGACTGTGTAAAGGAATGGGAAACTGTCATATAGTCAACCAGCTTCAAAGACACGAAAAGAAGAAGAAGAAGAAGAAGACTGGACTCAATAAACAGATGTTTCCCTGGCTGTGGTATCCAGAACAAGGGGCAGTGTCTCAAAACTAGGGCTTAACCATTCATAGAAACTTAGAAACATAGAAAAAAAGGTGCAGGAGTAGGCTATTCGGCCCTTCGAGCCAGCACCGCCGTTCAATATGATCATGGCTGGTCATCTAAAATCAGTACCCTGATCCTGCTTTTCCCCCATATCCCTTGATTCCTTTAGCCCTAAGAGCTAAATCTAACTCTCTCTTGAAAACACCCAGTGAATTGGCCTCCACTGCCTTCTGTGGCAGAGAATTCCACAGATTCACAACTCTCAATTCAGGACAGAGGTAAGAAGCAATTTCCTCTGGGGCTAGTACGAAGGGCCAGATGGGTTGCTTGTGCTGTTGTTTGTCCTTTTCCTATTTTTAACATTGGTTGAGGGACCAGCAACTGATCTTTATCGAATGGTCTTCTGAGGACCAACTTGGTCTTTATCGAATGTAGGCACATGTTTTTTTCACATCTCCTTCAAGGGGAACTTGGTATCTTGGCATCAAGTAATGCTGAGAATAGACCACCTCAGACAGTGTGGCTCTCCCTTGGGACTGAGACGGGGGATCAGACAGGATTATTTTGCTGGAGTATCATGATAATTGCTCGTTTCTAAACTTCCCCCCAGTTTAGTTTCAGTAAAAACACTGAATCAAGCACTTGAAACAAGTACATTTTATTTTACCAAAAGCGCGTCACAGATCAAACACTGTACCTATTCCACTGCGGGTTCGATCCCCACATCTGCCGTGCGTTCAAGCTCTCTAGTCCACGCTCAGACAGAGACACTCCAGAAGTTCACACAGTCCCAAGCGCTCTTCCAGAAGATCGACGCTGAGCCTCGTGATAGCAGACTTTTATATGTCCCGGGACCCCAAGCGGCCGAACCACACGGGGGTGGTCTCTCAATAACCCAATTACAGATATTGATTAACCCCATACATACCAGACATTCCCATAACCCAATGACACAACAGCTCAATACATAGTGTAAGAAAGAAAGCTATCAAAGGAAGGTAACAAGAACAAACATTGAAACATGTGCCCCGAGATTCAAACAACTTCTCCAAGGCTCAACAGTTCGACCAATCATCAATAACAGGATGACCGTCTTGCAACATTATGTAAGAAGTCTGAAGAAGGGTTTTGGCCCGAAACGTCGCCTATTTCCTTCGCTCCATAGATGCTGCTGCACCCGCTGAGTTTCCCCAGCAATTTTGTGTACCTGCAACATTATGTATACTGTTTTACAATGCTTTTGCAGCGGCCCAATAGAAATGATGCATTTACGGTTAGTTTGCAAAACCACTATACATGTTATCAATTTAAGAGAAACATGGAGAACACCTGGACCCCTTACCATCCTGCATATCAGTCTGAGCCTAGACTGGCTGGCGCCAATCAAACACTGTAAAGTTCAGCTGACAAGGGTTAAGCAATTCTGATAAGTGCAGAGATCCTCCATTTTATGGTGTCTTTAATTTAGCCAATATTAACAGGACCAGCAACTACCCCTTGCTCTTTATCGAATGTAGGCACATTTTTTTTTTCACATCTCCTTCAAGGGGGACTTGGTATCTTGGCAGCAAGTAATGCTGAGAATAGACCACCTCTGACAGTGTGGCTCTCCCTTGGGACTGAGACGGGGGATCAGACAGGATTATTTTGCTGGAGTATCCAGAGAGGGGCAATCTTCTGGACTCACAGGCCACGGTGCTTGCCCTGGAACAAGGTTAACACTTCATTACCAGTGGCTACGAGCAGGATGGCAACTAGGCACTCAGACATTGGAGGTGCAGCAAAAAAAAAAAAAAAGATATGAATAAATAAAAGGTTCCAAACGTACTGATAAAGTGCTACTAAGTAGTTTAGTTGATTCTTAAACCACACTGAAAGCAGCCAACACATTAGGAGCTGCAATTCTGATCCAAATTTAAATCACTTTTCTATTCCTTTCATTTTCAAAATCTCTTTCGATATCTGTCAGCAAAGTGAAATCCTAATAAGACCAGCTCTCAGGTTCTGTCAGCGGGCTGAATTGAGAGCTCCACGGCCATTTCCACAAGTAATATCCATTAGTCTTCCATTACCCTCTGAACAAGTAATTACTGTTAAATGGCCACTTAATGCTCCCTTTCAGCAAGGAATCAAAGCGGAGGTCCTCGGGGCACAGTTGGAGAATGGACAGGCCAAGCTGAAGACCTTAATTTTGGAGAGAGCATTTAGAACAAATAAAAAACACTGATCGCTCATAGCACATACTTCTGTCAAATAAGACGGGGAAAGGGGCTGAGAAGTTTAAACTGTTGCAGCGCATCTGAAAAATATGCCAAGCTGAATTTAGGAATGGAATTTTTTGATGCTACATGGACTTAGAATGTATGAAGCAAGTCTATGGTGGTGTTTCTGGTCCACACCATTGCCACGCTACCACCCCTTCACCACACCCTCTCGCCATATCGTTCAAGTGCTGCTGGAAGGCCATCAACTCGGTGAAAGACACTCTCTGGTTTGCCCGAAACTTGTTGGTCTCCCAGCAGAGTGAGTTGTTCGGTTGGGGAATGTTGCCGACTGGCCCCCTCCAATATGTGGGGGTACATGTTGAGGGTCGCACTGAAGCTTGGTGCTGGCTCTGTGGGAGAGGACCACAGTCTAGGGTCCTTCTACTTCTGCACATTGGGGGACAATGTGCAGGTGTGGTGTGGCGGTGCCTAACAGCAGCTGCTCGACTGCACTGTCTGTCTTTTAAATTTTTTTGTCTCGTTAAATGTATGTGTTGATTCTAGATATTATTATTTTTTAGCTGTGTATATGTGGGGGGTGGGGGGGGGGGGGAGATGGGGTGGGTGGGAAACCATTTAATCTCATCCCTGTACGGGGACCTGACTTTTTCCCTGTCGGGTCCCCGATGTCATTGGGCCTAACATCGTGGAGCCGGCAGCGGCCTCTGGCCGGAACCAGCCTGAGGGCTCCAGTCGCGGAGCCTGCGGACTTGCCATCGCTGAGCTGGCTGATTTCGGAAGCGGGAGAGCTGTGGTGGCGTGCGGCTGTGACCCGACTTCGGAGCTTCGGAGACTCCGGCCGCAGGCCCAGTGGACAGGAACATCGGGAGCTCGCAGGTCCCGGGTGGGAGACCGCTTTTCGGAGCTCCCGCAACGGCAACTTCTCCCGCTGGAATCGCGGGGTTTAAATGACTAGGAACAAGGCCTAACAACGCCTGGCGCAGCTTAATGGCCACAGGACTTACCATCGCCCGCCGGGGGCTTTAACATCGGGAGCCCCAGTCGCCTCGACGTTACAGTTGGACTGCTGGACTGCGGGAGAAGAACAAAGGGAAGAGATAAGACTTTTGCCTTCCATCACAGTGAGGGGGTGTTGGAGGTTCACTGTTATGGATGTCTGTGTAAATTGTGTTAAGTGTGTGTCTTGGGTTTTTTTGTAATGTTAAAACTGAAGAAATGCAATTTTGTTCAAACCAAGCTCTTTGAATGACAATAAAAGGCATTCTATTCTATTCTTCTATTCTATTCTATGTCTGGTGGAGACGCCCCTCATACGAGGGAAGGGATATCACCCCGGGGGAAGGGATATCACCCAAAACGTCACCCATTCCTTCTCTCCAGAGATGCTGCCCAAAGATCCTATAGCGGAGCATATAAGATCTTTGATGCTGCCTGTCCCGCTGAGTGACTCCAGCTTTTTGTGTCTATCTTCAGTTTAAACCAGCATCTGCAGTTCATTCCTACACAGCAGTTACTCTTGAGTTTCTCACTGGATCTGTTAGGTGTTATTTAATATTTGTAGCCATGGGATCTCGCGTCTCCCTCAAGTCATCACAGTGAATATTTTATTAGTCCTCAGTTAGCGAGCTGCCCTTTTATGCTTGACTATTTATTATTTGCCCAGCGCATATCTAGTATACACAGTAGGAGGAAAGGAAAGGAGCAGTGTGTGGGAGTAGTGGACAAAAAATTATTAGTTAACTGTGGTGGAGCCCTTTAGTGGAATTTGAACACAATAGTAATTAATGTATATGCGTTCAAAACTGCCGCATGGAGAATTCCAGTTCTAAGTGTCAGAATGCCCAAATGGATCTACTGACTGTAACGTGTGTTTAAAAGCACCTCATGGAACTCTACTCATTCTTTTAGGTTTTGTAAAGCAGCACTTTAATTACTGAACTTTCCGATGACTAAAAATAGTTGGAATAAGAGGAGACTTCAATTGGGCTTGAACTTCCACAGCACTTACACATTACTGTGTGCCGTGGGAGCTGGCATTCTGCTGAGAGGGTCCAAAACTATGAACGGTTTTGAAAAGAGCAAGCTGAGTTTAGATTAGTTTGGAGATAAAGCGTGGAAATAGGCTCTTCAGCCCACCAAGTCCATGCCGACCAGCGATCACCCAAACACTAGTCCTGTGTTATCCCAGTTTTGCATTTCGGCCAATTTACAGAAGCCAATTAACCTACAAACCTGCTCGTCTTTGGAATGTGGGAGGAAACCAAAGCACTTGGAGCAAACTCACACGGCCACAGGGAGAATGTACAAACTCCATACAGACAGAGGTCAGGATGGAACCCAGGCCTCTGATGCTGAAAGGCAGCAACTCTGCCACTACGCCACTGTGCTGCCCTGGCACGGACAACCTCTTTCCAGTGATAATCGATTCAGTATTCAAAATACTTGCCTCTTTTCGGTAAAAAGAGGTGGCAAAAAGAGGCAAGTTTGAAGTGAGGTAGCTTTTTTTAAGGCAGTGATTCGTCCTGATTTGGAAAGTGGTGCATGAAGCCATCAGTTTCAACAATAACTTTCAAAAGCGATCTGGATAAGTAGTTGATAAAGGGTCTTCAAGACTCGAGACAGAGCGGGAGTGTGGAGATAATGAATATGCCATCAACGATGAGCAGTATGACTCACTATGATTCAGAATCATGCAGTAAGTCGTTGACCCGGTTTTAGGCATTTTCTTTTTCTTTTTTTTTTATTTCTGGAGTGGTATGTGTTTTTTTTTATGGATTATGTGTCTTCTGTGTGTCTTTTTAAAAATGTTTTAAATTTTTAAATTTTTTATTTTAATTTTTAACTTGACTTGATTTGACTCTCTGAATAGCCGCACAAGAGTTCCTATGTGTGTAAGCACAAATGGCAAATAACGTTTTTGACCTTTTGACCTTTGATAGAATAGGACCAGTCAGTGACAGAAATCGCTATCAAAATATGGAGGGGACCGGGGGACAGGGGGGGGGACACAATTTCTTGGCGGCAGCGCACTCTCACACACACACGCGAGGTTTCGAAGGCTTCTGCCGTGGGCCTTGTGAACGGTAATCACAGCTCAATCCAGCGCTAAATGCAGCTCAACTCTGCCTGTCTCGCCGGGTTAACCTACAGCCCTGCCTGGACTGACGGAATACCAGTCTGGAGCTGTGGAGCTAGCGCTGCTTCTCCGCACTGGCTGTAAGCCTGGGCCATATTTCCCTTAGGTCCAGGCAGGGCTGTAGGTTAACCCGGCGGGAGAGGCAGAGTTGAGCTGGGTTTAGCGCTGCTTCTCTGTGGGCCTGGGGGCACTGCGCCCGTCTGACTCACGACGTCTCTGGCCACCCCCGGGCGTGGGCCGTGGGGCGTCGGGGGGGAGGCACTCGGGTGGAGACGGGGATGGTCCAGTGGTGGTTCGGCAGCGATTGCAGCGCTGGAGAGCCGGCCGGGATCGATCCTGGCTGCGGATGAGGTGCAGGTCTGTGTCCAGGGCTGCCGTTGTGACCCTATGACCTCGGCACGTCTCCCTCCTCCAATCACCGCACTCGATCCTCAGTCCCACCCCCTACTTCCGCTTCTGACCGACACCTCCCTCCTCCAATCATCGCGCTGAATCATCATGTCCCGCCCCCATTGCCTGTTGACCGACATCTCTCTCGTCCAATCGGCGCCCTCGATCAGCAGTCCCACCCCCACTGTCTCGCGGAAAGCGGAGATTTCACCAGGTTTTACAATCCGGATTACAAAAAATGGGATGGGGAGGAATCGTCCCCACCTCTCAAAACAGAGGGGGTACGTGTCCCCCCCCCTGGCCCCCCCAGGATTTCCGCCGCTGGAACCAGTCACTCCTGTCTTGTACGACCAATCTCGTATCTGTCAGCACCCTGTTTAGAGTGGATAGAAGCAGCAATCCCTGTATGGTACTACATGACCTGTGAGTGTGAAATACTGTCAGCTCCTGTACACATCCAGGTGAATATTACAGCTACAATGGAATAATCAATAGACAGACTCCCTCGTCAGGCCTGGATAGAGTGGATGTGGAGAGGATGTGCTGGCTCTGGAGAGGGTCCAGAGGAGGTTTACACAAATGATCCCAGGAATGAGTAGGTTAACCTATGATGAGTGGTTGTCAGCACTGGGCCTGTAATTGCTGGAGTTTAGAAGAATGAGGGGGGGACCTACAGAACATACATAAAGTGAAATACTTGGATAGAATGGATGTGGAGCGGATGTTTCCACTAGTGGGAGTCTAGGATCAGAGGGCATAGCCTCAGAATAAAAGGATGTACCTCCAGTAAGGAGATGAGAAGGAATTTCTTGAGTCAGAGTGTGGTGAATCTGTGGAATTCATTACCACAGAAGGCTGTGGCCAAGTCAATGGATATTTTTAAGACAGATAGATTCTTGATTGGTACGGGTGTGAGGGGTTATGGGGAAAAGGCATGAGAATGTGGTTAGGAGGGAGAGATAGATCAGCCATGATTGAACAGCAGAGTAGACTTGATTGGCCGAATGACCTATTTCTGCTCCTATCATTTATGAAGTTATGAACTTCAGCACGTGGTTAATATGGGCAGAGTCCATGCATGTTTGCCTGGTTCATGAACAGATGACAATAGCGTCAAAGGGCTCGCTCTTTACATTTTTCTGTATACCAAAGAGAACATAGAACATTACAGCAGAGGAACAGGTGCTTCAGTCCACAATGTCCATGCTGAACATGTTAAGCTAATCTCGTCTGCCTGCACATGATCCATATTCCTGCATTGCCTGCCAGAAACGGTGGACATTTAAAGGGGACATTTTAAGAGTACAGAATCTTTATGTTCCTGTTCGGTTGAAAGGAAACAGTAAAAATTGGAAAGAGCCCTGGTTTTCAAGGGAAATTGGACATCTTGTTCGGAAAAAGAGGGAGATCTACAATAATTATAGGCAGCATGAAGTAAATGAGGTGCTTGTGGAGTATAAGGAATGTAAAAAGAATCTTAAGAAATAAATTAGAAAAGCTAAAAGAAGATATGAGGTTGCTTTGGCAAGTAAGGTGAAAGTAAATCCAAAGGGTTTCTACAGCTATATTAATAGCAAAAGGATAACGAGGGATAAAATTGGTCCATTGGAGAAACAGAGTGGGCAGCTATCTGCAGAGCCAAAAGAGATGGGGGAGATATTGAACAATTTCTTTTCTTCGGTATTCACCAAGGAGAAGGATATTGAATTATGTGAGGTAAGGGAAACGAGTAGAGTAGTTATGGATACTATGAGTTTCAAAGTAAAAGAAGTACTGACACTTTTGAAAAATATAAAAGTGGATAAGTCTCCAGGTCCTGACAGGATATTCCCTAGGACATTGAGGGAAGTTAGTGTAGAAATAGCCAGGGCTATGACAGAAATATTTCAAATGCCATTAGAAACGGGAATAGTCCCCGAGGATTGGCGTACTGCGCATGTTGTTCCATTGTTTAAAAAGGGTTCTAAGAGTAAACCTAGCAATTATAGACCTGTTAGTTTGACTTCAGTGGTGGGCAAATTAATGGAAAAGATACTTAGAGATAATATATATAAGCATCTGGATAAACAGGGTCTGATTAGGAACAGTCAACATGGATTTGTGCCTGGAAGGTCATGTTTGACTAATCTTCTCGAATTTTTTGAAGAGGTTACTAGGGAAATTGACGAGGGTAAAGCAGTGGATGTTGTCTATATGGACTTTAGTAAGGCCTTTGACAAGGTTCCTCATGGAAGGTTGGTTAAGAAGGTTAAACTGTTGGGTATAAATGCAGGAATAGCAAGATGGATTCAGCAGTGGCTGAATGGGAGAAGCCAGAGGGTAATGGTGGATGGCTGTTTGTCGGGTTGGAGGCAGGTGACTAGTGGGGTGCCTCAGGGATCTGTGTTAGGTCCTTTGTTGTTTGTCATGTACATCAATGATCTGGATGAAGGGGTGGTAAATTGGATTAGTAAGTATGCAGATGATACCAAGATAGGGGGTGTTGTGGATAATGAAGAGGATTTCCAAAGTCTACAGAGTGATTTAGGCCATTTGGAAGAATGGGCTGAAAGATGGCAGATGGAGTTTAATGCTGATAAATGTGAGGTGCTACACCTTGGCAGGACAAATCAAAATAGGACGTACATGGTAAATGGTAGGGAATTGAAGAATACAGTTGAACAGAGGGATCTGGGAATAACCGTGCATAGTTCCTTGAAGGTGGAATCTCATATAGATAGGGTGGTAAAGAAAGCTTTTGGTATGCTAGCCTTTATAAATCAGAGCATTGAGTATAGAAGCTGGGATGTAATGTTAAAATTGTACAAGGCATTGGTGAGACCAAATCTGGAGTATGGTGTACAATTTTGGTCGCCCAATTATAGGAAGGATGTCAACAAAATAGAGAGAGTACAGAGGAGATTTACTAGAATGTTGCCTGGGTTTCAACAACTAAGTTACAGAGAAAGGTTGAATAAGTTAGGTCTTTATTCTCTGGAGCGCAGAAGGTTAAGGGCGGACATGATAGAGGTCTTTAAAATGATGAGAGGGATAGACAGAGTTGATGTGGATCAGCTTTGCCCTTTGAGAAAAGGGAAGATTCAAACAAGAGGACATGACTTCAGAATTAAGGGACAGAAGTTTAGGGGTAACATGAGGGGGAACTTCTTTACTCAGAGATGGTAGCGGTGTGGAATGAGCTTCCAGTGGAAGTGGTGGCGGCAGGTTCGTTGGTATCATTTAAAAATAAATTGGATAGGCATATGGATGAGAAGGGAATGGAGGGTTATGGTATGAGTGCAGGCAGGTGGGACTAAGGGAAAAAAGTTGTTCGGCACGGACTTGTAGGGCCGAGATGGCCTGTTTCCGTGCTGTAATTGTTATATGGTTATATGGTTATATATGTACGTGCCTATCGAAAAGCTGCTCAAATCCCCATATTGTTTCAGGGGCAAACACATCTTTGTGTAAAAACTTTAAACACATCTCCTTTAAACGTTGCCCCTCTCGCCCTCTAGTTTTTGAAGTTTCCACCCTGGGGGAAATAGTTCTGACTCACCACCCCGTGTAAGCCTCTCATCATTTTATATACGTCTATGAGGTCTCCCCTCATCCTCCGATGTTGCACAGAAAACAATCCAAAGATAGACACAAAATGCTGGAGTAACTCAGCTGTACATGCAGCGTCTCTGGGGGCGCTGTCCTGTGCACGGCTGCCCTGCCAGCAGTTGTCTGTCTTTTCACTGTTTTATTTTTATTTTTAGTTAGTTAAAGTGTTTTGTTTGGAGGTCTAGACTTTTTTGTGTGGGGGGTGGGGGGGGGGGAAACTGCCTTTCAGGGTCCCTACGTGGTCGGAGAGGCAGCTTTTCTCCGGGCTGCAGCTTCGACCCGTCCTCGCGGCCTACCAGCGGGCCTAGAGCGGCGTTTCCTGTCGCGGACCGCCCAGAACCTCGGCTTCGGTGGCGGCACAGCGCTGGAGCGCTATCGTGGAGCGGGCGATGCCTTGCCTGGGTCACCGCGCTGGAGCTCCGGTGAGCTGAGACCGCCGGGTAAAACATCGCGGAGCTGCGGGACTGTGGAGCGGCCAGCTGCGGGCGGCGGCGCCGAACTTTACACCGGGAGCCTGGGATCTCGCGACGAGATCGCCAGTTGTGGAGCTCCAACCGGCGCGGCCTTGTCGGCTTCGGAAGCCACGGTCTCCAGTGCGGAAGCGGCCGTTCCAGGGTTCCCAGGCCGCTGTGAGGACTCTCCCGACGCCGGAGCACCATCACCCGGCGAGAACGGCCAGGAACATCGGGCCTCCGTAGAGGCAACTGTGGAGGCCTCAATAGGCCCGACTATGGGTGAACTGGGGTTGGGGACTGGACATTGTGCCTTCCCTCATGGTGGGAACCATTGTGGGGGGATGTTCTTTGTGTTTAAGACTCTCATTGGTGTTATGTCTGTATTCTTTTTTTGTGTGCTGCAAAATTTCAAAAAGCATTTCACGTCATTACACCTCGGTGTATGTGAATGTGACCAATAAAATACCTTTGATACCTTTGAGAAGGAATGGGTGATGTTTCGGGTCGAGATCCTTCTTCAGGCTGGTTGGGGATAAGGGAAACGAGAGATATTGACAGCGATGTTGAGAGATAAAGAACAATGAATGAAGGATACTTATGCATAAAAGTAATGATGATCAAGTTAACAGGCCATTGTAAGCTGTTTGTAGGGTGAAAATGAGAAGCTAGTGCGACTTGGGTGGGGGGAGTTTGTCCAGCCCCTCCATTTGGCTTTTTAGCTTAGTTTACTTTAGAGATACAGCATGGAAACAGGCCCTACTCCAGCCCACCGAGTCCTCGCCGACCAGCGATCACCAGGACACTAGTTCTATCCTACACACTGGTGACAATTTACAGAAGCCAATTAAGTTACAAATCTGCCTGCCTTTGAAGTGTGGGAGGAAACCGGAGCACCTGGAGAAAATCCACATGGTAACGAGGAGAATGTACAAACTCCGTACAGGCAGCACCCACGGTCAGGACCAAACCTGGGTCTCTGGCGCTGTAATGGGGCTGTCCCACTGTACGAGCTAATTCAAGAGTCCTCCTGAGTTTCCCCTGATTCGAACTCGGAGAATTACGGTAATAGCCGCTCGTCGGTACTCGGGGCTCTCGTGGACATTTTTCAACATGTTAAAAAATCTTCACGAGTCTTCACGAGCTTACCGCGTTTCCCGAGTACCTACCGTTTGCGTTACGAGCCGCTAAGAGACGTCCCGAGCTCCGACGTACCCGCTACGTACATTCCACGTGCTTACCACGAGTTTGATTTGTTTTTAAACTCGGGAGAGCTCTTGAATTAGTTCGTACAGTGGGACAGGCCCTTAAGGCAGCAACTCCAGCACTGCGCCCCTGTGGTGCCCTGCTAGTACCCCTTAATGCAGGCAGCATTCTGGTAACACTCGTCTCCACAGCCTGTATCTTGCAATGAGGTGACCAGAACTGCACACCAAAGCCCTATAAAGTTACTGCATGACCTCTTGACTCTTATACACAATGACCCGACCTATGAAGGTAAGCACACCATATGCCTTCTCTACCTCTCTATCTACTGTGTGTTGGCAATTTCAGGGAGTTGTTGACTTGGACCCCAAAGATCCATCAGTACGTCACCACTATTAAGGGTCTTGCCATTAACTGCATTCCTCCCCTTTGATACATTTAGAGATACAGCTGGAGGCAGGAAATATGTTCCCGATGTTGGGGGAGTCCAGAACCAGGGGTCACAGTTTAAGAAGAAGGGGTAAGCCATTTAGAACGGAGACGAGGAAACACTTTTTCTCACAGAGAGTGGTGAGTCTGTGGAATTCTCTGCCTCAGAGGGCGGTGGAGGCTGGTTCTCTGGATACTTTCAAGAGAGAGCTAGATAGCGGAGTCAGGGGATATGGGGAGAAGGCAGGAACGGGGTACTGATTGTGGATGATCAGCCATGATCACATTGAATGGCGGTGCTGGCTCGAAGGGCCAAATGGCCTACTCCTGCACCTATTGTCTATTGTCTATATCTCTCACCCTTTCTGCTCACTACTATCCTCTGACTCCATCCAGCTGCATTTCCACTGCTCTCTCATACATTGACGTCAGTTGATTGATGATCGAGGGAATTTATTAACCTGTACCTGCCTGAATGCTTCAGCTGCAGCTTGCAGGATGACTGCCTGTTTGCTGCGATTGCTGCAGCACTTGAATGATTATGCTGCTGGATAATTGGCCAGAAGATGTGAATTCTAATTCGGGAATTTTAAATATCCTATTAATAAAATGTGAGAAGAAAATGCCGAGTTCACTAACGTCCCGGTTGGGGAGGAAATCCATCGTTCCTAAAGCAGCCTCAGAATTCGCACAAGCTCATTGATGTGTCCTCAAAGTGAGCTGCACGCGGTTGTGTCAAATATGCCTACTAGCTGCGCAAGGAAGCTTATCACCACGAGAAAGGCGGCTAACCTCGCCCCGACACGAGCAAACGCAGATAATATATTATGCATTAACATTCATTTTTTATTATGCCGCCATTTGACAATCAAAATAACTGTCCCTTTAAATTCAGCCACCGGAACAATTTTAAGAGTGACTGCTGTGCAGATCTCTGCACTAAATTAGGTTTGGCTTGGAATTGTTAACCTGGTTTATAGGTTGCAGAGCTGAATCATTTAAACGTAATGGTCTTTGATTCATGGATGAATTTAGGCTTTGACTGGGCACAGGTTGATCCGGGGTCAATGGTTAAATTAGGAACACTGGGTCCAGAGACCGAGCTTGCACTCCTGAACTCAGACAGTTAAGGCAGGTTTGATGAAGATCCTGAAATAATTTAGCAATGATTTATGTGTACGTATGTGTATGTATGTATATATGTGTGTATATGTATATAAACACACACTGGACGTTTGTTTCTCGTTTATTCTATTGTTTACAGTATGTTGTGTTGTGCAAGTAAGAATTTCATTGTTCTCTCTGGAACATATGACAATATAACACTCTTGATTTTTGACTCGAGCAGAGGGAGAAAAACTACTTCTATGGGCGAGTGCAGAGTCTGGAGTCATAGTCTTAACATTAAAACTAGGCTGTTTGGAACATTTCTTTAATCGATGGATTATCATGAAGCCTGATTACAGAAATACCCAGATTACTGCAGTTCCATTGATTCTAGACTTGGAGATGCAGCGTGGAAACAGGCCCTTCAGCCTAGCAAGTCGACCAGCGATCACTCGTGCACTAGCACTATCCTACACACTAGGGGCAATTTACCATTTTAACCAAATTCTAGCAATTTTTACCATTTTTATCAATTCTCCTTTGATTCTTTGCTGCTTGCTGAAACGACGGGGTAAGGTAAAGCAGACATTGTCCCTCAATCTCACATTATCAGTATGTATTGGTGCTGGTATTATTTCATTATGTGTATGAAGGAACTGCAGATGCTGAATTACACTGAAGATGGACACAAAATGCTGGCGTAACTCAGTGGGACAGGCAGCATTTCTGGATCGAAGGAATGGGTGATGTTTCAGGTTGAGACCCTTCTTCTGACATGTGATGTGAACTGAGATACAGCAAAAAACTTTGTTTTGCCTGCTATCCATGTAAAAAATATTCATATGTTATTGCAGTCAGAACCATACTGTATACAATGGGTACTGCAAAGAGAAAGGAAATAGACCAGCGATCCCTGCACATTAACACTACCCTACACACACTAGGGACAATGTTTACATTATACATTTATACCAAGCCAATTAACCTACCCTGCACATCTTTGGAGTTTGAGAGGAAACCGAAGATGTCTGAGAAAACCCATGCATGTCACGGGGTGAACATACAAGGCTTTCATAAATACTTATGGTACCTGCATGCTGTCTTTTGTGAATTGTTCACATGGAGAGAGATGTCTGCATCTCACAGCTCTCTCCATTTGGCTAACATGCCTCTATACTTTTCCCACCAAATGGACAATTTCACATTTTTGCCATGTTATTCTCCAATATTGCTGGTCCTTCATCACAGCTGGGTGTAAATCCTGCAGCAACCTACCCAATGCTGTTGGATGCACCTTCACCAGATGATTAATATAGTTCAAGAAGGCAGATCACAATCAACGAGGGATTGCCAGCAATTCCCAGATCCTAAAAATGAACAGAAAGATGCAAGCCTCCACCCCTCCCCCTCCCCCTCCCCCTCCTCCCCCCTCCCCAAGACTTGAGATACCGCACCGGGAAGGGATTAGCACATCAGAGCGAGACCTTGAACCATATCAGATGATGAAGCTGATCAGCAAAGTACAAGCTCATGTCTGATGGGATCGATGATGGTCAGAACTTGCACCCCAGTGTCTCTTGCCTTGCGTCATCTCGGTACATTCCTCCATCTGATGACAGTCAGAAAGGAAACAGGAGACAGGTGGAGACAAGAATCCTGGTGACTATTCAGAAGCTACCTTTCTAATATCAGATGAATTAATCCAAAGTTCTTTAATATTAAGTGCTACTTCCTAAAGACAATCAATATCCATCCAAACACCATTACGCACAGCATTGATCATAACTGTAATATTTCTCCAGAGCATTTAATCCTAACTGATGTCCTTTAATTATCCAGGATGAGGAAGATCTGATATTTATTATCCTGCTTTCATATGGTTATACAGTTGTCCAGCACAGATCCATGCCCTTCAGCCCATCATCCCATGCCGTTTTTTTTTTGTCCATCTCATTAGCTGGCTTTGGGACTGTATCCTTCAACGACTTGTTTAGTTTAGTTTAGTTTAGAGATATAGCATGGAAACAGGCCCTTCGGCCCTCCAAGTCCACACCAATCAGCGATCCCCACACATTAACACCATCCTACACTAAACACATTTTATTTTCCATTTATAACAAGCCAATTATCCTACAAACCTGTATATCTTTGGAGCGTGGGAGGAAACCGAAGTTCTCAGAGAAAACTCGTGCAGGTCACGTGGAGAATGTACAAACTCCATACAGGCAAGCACCTGTAGCCAGGATGGAACCCAGGTCTCTGGCGTTATAGGTGCTGTAAGGCAGTTAAGGGCCTGTCCCACGGGCATGCGACTCCATGCGGCAAGCGCGACCTAAAGGGCTGGTCCCACCAGCATGCGCCTGCATGCGGCAAGCGTGACCTAACGTGGTCGCTTGAGCCGTACGGCCTCGCGGGGCCAGTCCCACTTCGATCGCCGGAGCCGTATGGAGTTGTGCGGAGCTGGTCCCGACATCGCGCGGGGCTCCGAAAAACTGACCGTGTTCAAAAATTCTGCGCGGCAACGGCCCGCCGGCCCGCAGCCACCTCGACGCCGTACATCACACGCGAACTTCCCGCGGACTTCGCTCGCACTTCATGTCACTCGCTCGACTCCGCGCGGCCCCCGC
Organism: Amblyraja radiata; assembly: GCF_010909765.2. Lineage (NCBI taxonomy): Eukaryota > Metazoa > Chordata > Chondrichthyes > Rajiformes > Rajidae > Amblyraja > Amblyraja radiata. Next base: position 96,338,142 of record NC_045960.1, read on the forward strand.
TTCTGGTTTGGTCGCGCTTGCCGCATGCAGTCGCATGTTGGTGGGACCGGCCCTTTAGGTCGCGCTTGCCGCATGGAGTCGCATGCCCGTGGGACAGGCCCTTAACTCTATCGCTGCGCCACCGTGTCGCCCTACTTATCTATTGCTCTTAGTTATACCGCTGAAAACAAATCACCTCATAGTGCACGACGTTGATCCGCCTTTCTGGTGCATTAGATAATCCACAGCTATTTGATTCAAGCTCTTTGGAGAAATGTCAGAGATGCATTATACAGACACCATGTGAAGTAACCACTTTGTTCATTGTACAGAAAGCCAAGATCAATTTGGGTCAATTTAAAAATTATTCATGCAAAATATTGCAGAAAAGATTACTCTGAAGAAAATGAATTATATCACACTTTATCTTGGAAGATTAGAGTTTTCAAAATAAGCTTCTCTGATAGAGAAGAAATATGTTAGGCCGGTCTCGATACAATTCCAGAGGTGGGTAAATCCCAGCCAAATGTTTTGGACCAGCTGTTTAAATATGTGCCACTGTTCATCTACTGACCTGTCTCTTAGCTTATTTCACCACCAACATATCATTATACTTCCCTGATATCCCCGAAGGCAGTGGCTTTTGAAATTTACCGAATAGTGAAAGGCCAAGAGTGGGAAGGCGGAGATGACGGTTCCGCTAGTGGGAGAGTCTAGGACCAGAAGATAAAGCCTCAGAATAAAAGGACGCATCTTTACAAAGGAAATGAGGAGGAATTTCTTCAGTCAGAGAGTGATAAATCCATGGAATTCATTGCCACGGACGGCTGTGGAGGCCAAGTCAATGGGTAATTTTAAGGCGGAGAATGAAAAATACTTGATTGGTCAGGGTGACAAGGGTTATGGGGAGAAGGCAGGAGAATGTGATTGAGATGGAAAGAAAGATCAGCCATGATCGAATGGCAGTGTAGACTCGATGGGGCTACTTCTGCTCGGTTTTGGTGCTCACCCTCAAACTGTAATTGGAAATCTGCTGTATAGTGGTTAGTACCTCCTACGGAATCATCAACATGAGATCACCTATTAATTTTGCTTCATTACTCATGACCAAAATTAAATAGCCCTTTGCCACATTGTTTGTGATATATTGTTATGCGCAATATGGTTGCTGTGTTACACTATAATAGTTGCCATATCTCATAGAAACATAGAAAATAGGTGCAGGAGTAGGCCATTCGGCCCTTCGAGCCTGCACCGCCATTCAATATGATCATGGCTGATCATCCAACAGTTTCCTGTACCTGCCTTCTCTCCATACCCCCTGATCCCTTTAGCCACAAGGGCCACATCTAACTCCCTCTTAAATATAGCCAATGAACTGGCCTCAACTACATTCTGTGGCAGAGAATTCCAGAGATTCACCACTCTCTGTGTAAAAATTGTTTTTCTCATCTCAGTCCTAAAAGATTTCCCCTTTATCCTTAAACTGTGACCCCTTGTTCTGGACTTCCCCAACATTGGGAACAATCTTCCTGCATCTAGCCTGTCCAACCCCTTAAGAATTTTGTACGTTTCTATAAGATCCCCCCTCAATCTTCTAAATTCTAGCGAGTACATGCCGAGTCTATCCAGTCTTTCTTCATATGAAAGTCCTGATGCTTCTCAAATGCTTGGGTTCCCGAAATTGTTTCATTAATTTCAAGTGTCTGAGACTTGGTTGGCTATTGCTCAGTATTGTCTCTGGCATTTTTAATCCAATGGTTTTGATCTTAAACGATCAAAATAATTTTGTAAGAGATCTGTAAAGTTCTTCTGTTACATCAAATTCTGGATGATTCTCTTTGCCAATGTTGACTTTTAGACTATTGGCTTTAGACTTTAGAGATGCCACATGGAGAAAGGCCCATCGGCCCACCGAGTCCCCCCCGATCACCGTTCACCCCGTACACCAACATTATCCTACACACGAGGGCCAATTTTACAACTTTCCAAAGCCAAACCTGTATGTCTTTGGAAACCGGAGCACCCAGATAAAACCCACGTGGTCACAGGGAGAACCTGGGTCTCTGGCGCTGTAAGGCAGCAACTATACAGTTACCCCACTGTGACGCCCAGCTGTGTAGCCGTGTAGTTGTGAAGGAATGGTTCTTCCTCACCAGCCCATTCTCCGCAGTGAATCTTGAGGCATCCCTTTGTGCATTCTATCTTCTCTCCTCACTTTGAATATCAGCTACATAATGTAACTGCTCAGTGTTTATAGAACATTGAACAGTACTGCACAGGACAAGGCTCTATGGCCCACCATGTCTGTGTCAACCATGACTCTAATCTAACTAATCCCACCTATTCCTTGCCTGTTCAAGTGCCTGTTTGGTCTAAATGCATCTTAAATATTGTTTTTGAATCCACTTCCAACACATCCCCTGGCAGTGTGCTCCAGGCATTACCAATCTCTGTATGCAGAAACAATTGTGTCATACATCCCTAAACTTTCCACCTCTCACCTTAAATCCATGCGCTCCAGTATTTGACATTTCTGTTTTAAGAAAAAGGCTCTGACTGCCTACTTATCTATGCCTCTCATAACTTTATCTACCTCTAAAAGATTGTTTCCACCCCACAGCCTGCAACATTTCAAGTTTGTCCGATCTTACCTTATAGCTCCCGATTTCCCTCACCTTCCCAAAACATGTGGGTTTATAGGGTAATCAGCCTCTGTAAAATTGCCCCCAGGTGGTGGATGAGAAAATGGGAAAAGATAGTTCTGGTGTGAACGGACGATGGTTGGAATGGACTCAGTGGGCTGAAGGGCCTGTTTCCATGCTGTACATCTAAACTAAACTAAACTAATCTAAACTAAACTAAACTAAACTAAACTAAACTAAACTAATCTAAACAAAACTAAACTAAGCTAAACTAAACAACACTAAACTAACCTAGCTCTGTAGCTCTGAAGAAGGGTTTCGGCCCGAAACGTCGCTTATTTCCTTCGCTCCATAGATGCTGCTGCACCCGCTGAGTTTCCCCAGCAATTTTGTGTACCTACTAAACTAACCTAAACTGAACTAGACTAAATTAACACACTCTAATCCAGCTACCTACCTGGTTAATCTCTTCTGCTTCCTCTCCAAAGCCTCCTGTAATGAGTCAACTAGAACTGCACACAATACTCCAAATTCTCCAAATGTGTCCTAACCAAAGTCTTATCCAACTGCAACACGACTTGCTGACTTTATACTCAATGCCCTGGTCAACAAAGGCAAGCATTACTGCACATCTTCATTCCCACCCTTTCAGGGAGCTATGGCCTTGCATCCCAAGATTCCTCTATACATCAATGCTCTGCAGGATCCTGCCAGTTACAATATACTTTCCTCTGACATGCGCCATCACAAAATGCAGCATCTGACTGTTCTGCATTAAACTCCATTAAACTCCATCAGACATTTTACCACCAACATGTCCTGCTAATTTATATTCTCTTGTATCATTTGACATTGATCCTTACCATCTATTTTACTTCGGAGTCACGTGAGTGACTACGTGAAGAAGCCCGCCAGGACGCATGCGTGTCATATCGCTTTCACGCTTGGGAAAACGACAGGCGGAGTGCAGCGTTCCCCCCGCAGCGGTAAGTTTGAAACCGCGACCTGCAGGTAAGTGATTTACTCTGCGGTAGTTTTTGTCCCCGCGCTGTTTTTACACAGGGGGGGAAGCTGGACAAAATAGTGTCCACAAGTGCTGCGAGTGAAGCTGGCTGGGGAGGACCGCGAAGTTGCAGGAGCCAGCAGCAGCTGAAGGCACAAGCCCCGTAAGGGATCAGCTGTGCCGACTTTTGGTCCCGCGCCGGCCAGAACACCACGGCCGGGCGGGAGACTATTCAGAATGGGGCCGTCGACTTTGACAAGTCGAAACGGCAGGAGGCGGGGTGGAACGACGTTCCCCCGTAGCGACAATTTAAACCAGGACCTGCAGGTAAGAGCTGCGGTCTTTTTGTGTTTTCCCATGCTGATTACAGGTGGAGAAACCAACGGGCTGCGACAAAGCTGGTGGGCTAGCAGCGGCCAGCGGCACTTGAATCACCTATAATGGAATCAGCTGTGCCCGATGTCGCCTCCGCACCGGCCAGATCCACTCCGCGGCCGAGCGGTAAGGCGAGACAAAAAACAAACAAGGTCGTGGACTCAGAGGAGTCCGACTTTGAACAACCGCGGGCGGCCAGCGACCGTGAGCGCTGGAGCCGGATGGAGCGGTGTGTGGAGCATTTGCTCAAACGTGACAGACTCCGGGAGATGGAGTCGGGTCACAGTGGGCCCTATGATAAACCCACAGCAGTACCTCTTGAAGGGTTGCACAGTGCTTCTACCTCATCAGAGGGGAGCACTGCGGGTCAGTTCTGGGCTGACCTGGAAGAGGGGTCCGCAGAAGGAAAGACAAGTGTGCAAGGGGTGCAGGAACGAAAGAACCTACTGGACATGGTGTCCAATTTCATACAGCCAGACCAGACTGGTAAAAATCTGGAGCCAAAGCTAGCTGCCAGTATAGATTATATGTCTCTAAACCAGTTACAAGAACAGGCTGTACTGGACACCACATCAAGACACCTAGCACCCCTATGCACCCACCAGCAGAACAAGAATGACTGGTGAAAGCTCGAAGGCCCGGTACTCAAAACATGAGTCTTTTTTAGGCCATGGCCCAGGCCGGCCTTCTTGGAAGATGCGCGGACCTCCAACGCCAACCAAACCACAAATCCAGACACCAGCGCAACAACAGCAGCGAATAACCTACAAAAAGAAGTAAACCTGCCACTGGTAACTATGGAGGTAGGTGGGTCTGGTTCCCTACAAAATACAGGGAGCATGAAGGTTGGTGGGAGATTACACTCTTTTCTGAATGCATGGAGCATGTTAACAACCGATACTTACATCTTAAGCAGTATCCAGGGATATACAATAGAGTTTATACACAAGTACAGCCCTCCAGTTCAACATATACCGAACCGAATGTTCGTGCTTTCTGATAAAGAAAAATTAGAAGCGCAAGCTGAACTGGAGCGGCTTTACGTAAAAGGTGTAATTGAGAAAACTCAACACGAACCATTAGAATTCGTGTCCAATATATTTACCAAAAACAAAAAAGATGGTGGTTGTCGCATCATAGATCTGACAAAATTGAATACATTTGTACAATATATTCACTTCAAAATGGAAACCTTTTTTACTGCTAAACAATTAATTTCCAAAGGTTACTTCATGGCCAGCATCGATTTAAAAGATGCTTACTATTCAGTGCCTATACGAGGTGACCACAGATGTTACTTAAAATTCAACTGGATGGGACAACTCTAGCAGTATAAAGCACTGCCAAATGGGTTATCATCAGCCCCCAGGCTGTTCACAAAAATTTTGAAACCAGCCCTAGTGTTTTTACGGAAACGAAAACACATGGTCATGGCATATTTAGATGACATACTCATTGTGGGCAAAACTTTGGAATTGGCCAAACAAACTGTAACAGCCACAAAACAGTTATTTGAAAAACTGGGATTTATTATCCATCCAGTTAAATCTAAACTAACGCCTTCCACTACTATGGACTATTTGGGGTTCACCATTGACTCAGTTCACATGTCGGTGACTCTGCCTAAGGGAAAGGCTAGAGATTTAATAGAGGCTTGCAATAACCTCATTGACATCAGCAAACCATCCATCAGATTGGTAGCAAAAGTAATTGGCAAAATGGTGACTGCCTTTCCAGCCACACAATTTGGACCTCTACATTACCAAAACTTACAGAGAGCAAAAATACAAGCACTCAAAATCAATGCAGGTCACTTTGACAGACCTATGAAACTACCAATCAAAGCTAAAATGGAACTAAAATGGTGGATAGATAACATCTGGCTTTGTTCCAATCTAATCATTGTCAGTAACCCTTCCATGGTACTACAAACTGATGCCAGTGCACTTGGGTGGGGAGCCACCAATACCATCACCAGCTGTGGAGGTAGATGGACTCCTCAGGAGGCATCATTATTACTCACACTGGGCATAAACTACCTGGAAATGTTGGGTGCATTCCATGGCCTAAAGTCATATTGTACTGGGTCATATCACCAGCATGTTAGACTACAGATAGACAATACCACCGTGGTAGCATACATTAACCACATGGGTGGAAACAAATCGACATCATGTGACAATCTGGCTAATACAATTTGGCAATGGTGTATCCAGAGAGATATTTGGATATCAGCCACTTACCTACCAGGAAGACTAAATTTAGTGGCAGACACCAGGTCACGCAAATTTAATGAAAACACCGAATGGATGTTGAATAAAAAAGTATTTGCTGATATTACAGCAAGATATGGAACACCAGATATCGATCTATTCGCATCCAGACTTAACCACCAGTTAGCAAATTATGTTTCATGGGAACCAGACCCTGGGGCAGCGGCGACAGATGCATTTTCGCTGCATTGGGGGAAATTGTTTATTTACGCATTCCCTCCTTTCTGCCTCATCAGTCGGGTATTAAGGAAAATACAACAAGACTCTGCGTCTGGTATTTTGGTAGTACCCGATTGGCCTACTCAACCATGGTTCCCAGTGGTACTAAACATGGTATTAGAACCATGTATCACCATCCCACATAGACCAGATTTATTGCTACATCCCGTAACAAGGGATAGCCACCCATGCCATAACCATTTGAACTTATTAATTTGTAGAGTTTAAAAACACCTCTACTACAACTGGGACTGACGGACCGAACAGTGAACATGATCTCGGCGGCCCAAAGACAGTCAACCAAAAAACAGCATCTGGTCTATATCAGGAAGTGGGAGATGCATTGTCACAAAAACAACATCACCTACAGAGACATGAACATCCCGTCTGTTCTGGAATATCTGGCAGGCCTCCACTATGATGAGGGGCGCAGTTACAGTGCCATCAACTGCGCCAGAAGTGGCCTATCGACTTACCTATGGCAGGGGACAGAGCGTTACTCTGTTGGGATTCACCCACTGGTAACAAAACTTATGAGGGGAATTTTTAATACTAATCCCCCAAGAACCAGGTACTCCCAAATATGGGATGTAAGTATTGTCCTGAAGATACTCAGGAATTGGTCTCCAGCAACAGCTCTGTCCCTACACAGACTGACATTAAAAACAGCATTGGTCACGGCACAGAGGGTACAGTCACTGCATAAACTAAGACTGGACAACATGACTTCCTCAACTGAAAATATTACGTTTCATATCTATGAATTAGTAAAGCAGAACAGACAGGGATCAGCAGGCCTCAATATACAATTTAGGTCATACCCAACAGATGCCGTCTCTGTATAGTAAGACATTTGTCGTTATACATGGAGAAAACGAAAATCATAAGAGGCAATGAGAAGGCACTTCTGGTCAGCCACAAGCAACCACACAAAAGAGTGACGGTCCAGACCATCTCAAGATGGCTGAAACAGGTGCTAACACAGGCTGGGGTGGATACTAATATTTTTAAATCTCATTCCACCAGGGCTGCAGCTACATCGGCAGCAATACAGTTGGATGTACCAATGGACCAAATCCTCAAGGCAGCAGGATGGTCAGAGGGCAAAAACATTCCAACTATTTTACAACAAACCAGTAATGAAACCTGGAACGTTTGCAGAAACAATTTTAAGTTCTGTAAATTAATTTAAACCCATAAAAAGGGGTTATAATTTTGTGTTAATAAATTTTATGATTTCAATGTCGAATTCATGTCCAAATTATGTTAACACAATTCCTCCTACAGTCATCAAGGCAGACGTGATGCATGGACTCGTCTCCACGGCATGAAATCACAGAGCTTTAAAATCTTCACGTAGTCACTCACGTGACTCCGAAGTAAAATAGTAAGATTAAACGAGAACTTACCAGTTTGAAGTTTGATCTGTATTTTATGAGGAGTTACGATGAGGGATTACGTGCCCTCCGCTCCCACCCTTGATCATATACTCAACTGGTATCTCTTCTCTAATCTTACTATGTTTAGTCATTACAGTTATCTGTGATTTCACACCGCTGCTTTGAAGAATGACACGCATGCGTCCTGGCGGGCTTCTTCACGTAATCCCTCATCGTAACTCCTCATAAAATACAGATCAAACTTCAAACTGGTAAGTTCTCGTTTAATCTTACTATTTATTGTGTCAATTCAATGGTTCTTTATTGCCATGTGTGCACTACACAGTGAAATGCTTTTTGCATAGCTTACTCATGCATAGGTCACCGTATTTTGGCACCATTTACACAAAGAAAAGTGTGCAGATGCAAACTTACTAGTCAGGTGACGTGTATCCAGATGACTTGTACGATTCACAAACTATATATGAAACAGCAAAGCAAAACCTGCCAGAGCAGTAGTCTTATTGAATGTGTTGAAACTGAGTTTGGTCACCCAAGAGATGTGATTAAATGAGCAATGACCAAAGCTCAAATCAACAACTGGGCCATAAATGCATGTGTTGACCTCGTAAATCTATCTGAGTAGAGCAGGTCTTGCTTTGGAGAATTTGGGTCCCTGATGCACACTGACTGACTGATGAGATGATCGTGCTCAGGGTGAGATGATTATTTCACTTTCCAATGACTATCAACAGCCACACGCATTTACTTAGTGCAGCAAAATATCCCAATGTTCTCCACTGGAGCGTTATAAATCAAAATTTAACACTGAGGCACATAAGGAGACATTGGTACGTGTGTGAGTGAACGTTTGGTCAAAGAGATGTATGCTCACTGCAGTTTAAAGGCAGGGGAAAACATGCAGTAAGTTTCACACAGTGAGAATGGAGTGGCATAGGTGGGAACATATGATCAACAATCTTTTGCATTTGAAAGAAAATGCAGCTCACAGTTTTACCTTGGGAAATGTTTGCAGTTAATCCTCTGGTTTGCACAAGAGGGGGAATCATCCTTCCTGGCCCAGAGAAAGGGCGGAAAGCAATGGAGAATACGCCCCAATCTCCATCTACGGGGACAGTGTGCTTTAAGTTTCTGGGCACTCACATTTCAGAGGACCTCACATGGTCCACCAACACCGCTGCGCTGGTCAAGAAGGCACAGCAACGACTGTTCTTCCTGAGAACATTAAAAAAGACTTGTCTGCCCCAACAGCTGCTGACAACCTTCTTCCGCTGCTCCACAGAGAGCATATTAACGTATGGCATCTCTGTGTGGTATCTCAGCTGCACGGAGGCGGAGAGGAGAGCTCTTTAGCGCATCGTCCACAGAGCGCAGAAGATTATTGGGACACCGCTACCAGCCTTGGAGGGCATCTACTACACACGGTGCCTCAGGAAGGCCATCAGCATCCATAAAGACTCCTCACACCCTTGTAATGGACTGTTCGAACTACTTCCCTCCGGCAGACGTTACAAGGCCTTCTACGCCCGAACCTCCAGACTCAGGAACAGTTTCATTCCCAGAGCTATAGCGGCTGTGAACCGGCCCTGCTAAGTGCCCCCCACCCCCCATGGACTGTCTCCCACAGATGGTCACGTCGCACAGACACATCTGCACTTTAGTCTGTTTGAACTGTTTTGACTATTTTACTGTTTTAATGGTCTTTTTACAAACCATGTTCTCGGGGTATCAAAATCTAAATTTTATTAGTTATTTAAGTTATGACATCGGATGGAAGCTGCAAACCAAATCTTGTTGCACTTATGTGCAATGACAATAAAATGTATTATTATTATTATTATTATTATTATTATTATTATTATTATTATTATTATTATTATTATTATTATTATTATTATTATTATTATTATTATTAGTTAGTTTGTGCTTGTGGAGGTTGGCTGGGGGATTATCTATGACCACTGCACCGGGATCAGTACCTTTCTCCATTCAGTGCAGGGTTTTTTATATTTACCTGATAGAGTGGGCAGAGTTTTAACTGCAACTCCTCTAAAAAAAGTTGCCACCCCTCTGCAGAGGAGCTCAGTAGAACTCTGATAGCCAAGGTATGTTGACGTCGGACAAGCAGATTTTCTGGACGATAGGATGTTATTCCGATTAATACCCAACATGCAAGGATACAAAGTGCTGGTAACTCAGCAGGTCAAGCAGCATCTCTGGAAAGCATGGATAGACGACGTTATGGGTCGAGACCCTTCTTCAGACTCTGTCAATACCCAACATGCCGTTTTTAATTTTACTTTTTTATCTTATGCAGGACAGAGATACAGAAATATAGAGATGCAAGGATACAGCACTGGAAGCAGGCCCATAACAAAATATCGGTACAACAGAAACATCTTCAGGGATGCAAGTCCACAGCTTCCTGAGAGTGGATAGGGTGGTGAAGAAGGCATGCAGCAAGCTTGCCTTTATTTACTTCACTTTACTTTCGACTTTCAACTTTACTTTATGCTTTGGACTTTAGAGATACAGCGTGGAAATCGGCCCTTCGGCTCACCAAGTCCACGCTGACCAGCGATCCCCCCGTACACTAATACTACCCTACACACTTGGGAGTCTGTGGAGGCCGGTTCTCTGGATGCTTTCACGAGAGAGCTAGATAGGGCTCTTAAAAATAGCGGAGTCAGGGGATATGGGGAGAAGGCAGGAACTGATTGGGGATGATCAGCCATGATCACATTGAATAGCAGTGCTGGCTCGAAGGGCCGAATGGCCTACTCCTGCACCTATTGTCTATTGTCTATTGTCTATGGGAGGAAACCAGAGCACCCAGAGAAAACCCACGTGATCACAAGGATAACATACAAGCTCCACCCATAGACAACACCCATAGTCAGGATCGGACCTGGGTCTCTGGTGCAGTAAGGCAGCAACTCTACCTCTGCACCACTGTGCCGCCCCCTTTATTGGTCAGGGTGCATTGGATAATTACTTTGGTCAGAACATATTGTTTAGTTTAGTTTAGTTTAGAGATACAGCATGGAAACAGGCCCTTCGGCCCACTGAGCCCGCGCCGACCAGCGATCCCCGCACAATAACACTATCCTACACACACTAGGGACAATTTACTCAACACTAAGACAATTAACCTACATACTTGTACGTCTTTGGAGTGTGGGAGGAAACCGAACATCTTGTTCGCGGTCACGGGGAGAACGTACCAACTCTGTACAGAAATCACCCCTAGTCGGGATCAAACCCGGGTCTCCGGTGCTGCAAGTGCTGTAAGGCAACAAGTCTACCGCTGTGCCACCATGGCCACATATTGTATGCAGATAATTTGAGTGAAAATATGAGGACAATTTTAACTTATAATTTTAACTGTGCGAGCAAGAGAAAATGCCAACCGAGATGTTCTCGTTGTATGGATTCAAAGGAGATATCATATTTTAATTATGCCATTTATTACAATAATTATTACATTAATTATTACACCCTTCCCCAACCAGGAGCAAAAAAGGGGAATGCTAGTTTGGGGCTGCCTAACACGCTCTTCCCCCCATCCGCTCCCATTACAGCTGGAGACATCTGAGGAAACCATTTTAAAATGTAATGTCAATTGTGCAGCCTGTTTGAGTATATTTCTTCACAAACACGACAAAGCAAACTATTGAGTGTTACTAAAATATTCTGCATCTTACAGTAACAAAGGGATCAGACATTAAAAATGTAATGCTCAAAATAATTTATTCTATTGAAGAAGGCATCTGCACAAGTAGGTTTCTGGATTATGGAATTTCTTATCACACACAGTAGGGGGTTTTATTTGGTTTCTGCATGAATAAAACTGTAGTTATTTTTTATGTGGTATTATTGTGTCATGGCAATCATGCTGCGCAGAATAAGGAAAGCCTTTTAGAAAGTCGATTTATTTCACCGCTCACGGATAATTGACCAAATAGTCTCTATCCAGCTTGTCAAGTCTCCGAGGTGGATTACAATTGGCTGTACCTTCTAATACCTGAAAGCTTCAAGAATTTTTCCTTCTTTCCCTGATGATTCCCTCAGCCAAATTTCAGGATGTCTGTCCACATCATAAACACAGAAAAGAAAGCAGAAAGCATTTGATCAGTGAGGTGGATGTAATTTCATAAGCTGCAGTCTCCTTGATCAGATATTCATTCAATGCTTGTGGACATGATCTGATGTATAATGTTAGCAGTATCGACAAACGGGCTATGAGGCCGCACTGTGTTGTTAATGCTGTTGGACAACTCCAGGGGCTTTTACAAACTTGAGTCAAATTCAAGTTGGAGGCCGGAGGTTTAGGAAGGGCAGGGATATGAACAAAGGGTAGATTAAAAAAAAAAAAAAATTTAAATAATATTTTTATTAGAAACAAACACATATTATAAACATTTCATGTATATCAGTCGTACATTATTAATATTATCAATTGCGGATTGATTCTGCTTCTAGTTTTTTTTTTAAAGATAGGAAGTAAGAAAGAAAGAGAAAAAACCCCACAAATGTCAAGATAAAAAAAAGAAAGGAATGATTTACTAATAATACATCATTGGAGATAGGTTCGTGGATTATAAAGTATAACTTTTCATCTAATCCTGAGTTCAAGCTTCCGTTTGGTTCCCGTGCTGAACCGATCTACCCCTTCAAGTAGTCAATGAATGGAGACCATATTCTAACAAAATGTTCTTGTTTGTCCAAAAGTTCAAAGGTGCAAAGGTTCAAAGGTTATTTTATTGGTCACATACACCTAGGTGTAGTGAAATGCTTCTTGCCAATGCAGCACATAAAGAAAGAATACAAACATAACAATAATAAAGACATTTAAACATAAAAACATCCCCCCACAATGGCTCCCATTGTGAGGGAAGGCACAATGTCCAGTCCCCATCCCACGTCCACCCATAGTCGGGCCTATTGAGGCCTCCGCAGTTGCCTTTACGGAGGCCCGATATTCCAGGCCGTTCTCGCCGGGTGATGGTGCTCCGGCGTCGGGAGAATCCTCTCAGCGGCTTGGGAACCCTGGAACGACCGCTTCCCTTACCGGAGACCGCGGCTTCCGAAGGTCGCGCCGGATGGAGCTCCACTACTGGCGATCTCGTCGCGAGATCCCAGGCTCCCGATGTTAAAGTCAGCGCCGCCGCTCCACAGTCCCGCAGCCTCGCGATGTTTTACTCGGCGGTCTTCAGCGCACCGGAGTTCCAGCGCGGCGTCCCGGGCAAGGCATCGCCCGCTCCGCGATAGCGCTCCCGCGCTGTGCCGCCGCCGAAGCCGAGGTACTGGGCGGTCCCCTCAGGAAACGCTGCTTCAGGCCCGCTGGTAGGCCGCGAGGACGGGTCGAAACTGCAGCCTGGAGAAAAGCTGCCTCTCCGACCAGGTAGGAGACCCTAGAAAGCAGTTTCCCCCTTCCCCCCCCCACCACCCCCACATAAAAAGGCTAGAACTCCTTAAAACAAAACACTCAACTAACTAAAAATAAGAAAAAAGATGAAAAACAGACAGCTGCAGGCTGGGCAGCCATACCACACAGGACAGCGCCCCCTAAGACAAGTCTGATTCTTTCCAGGTGTAGGGTCTCCGACATATCCATAATCCACATTTTAATTGTTCAAGTTCAAGTTCAAGTGAGTTTATTGTCATGTGTCCCTGTATAGGACAATGAAATTCTTGCTTTGCTTAAGCACACAGAAAATAGTAGGCATTTACTACAAAACAGATAAATGTGTCCATATACCATAATATAAATATATACACACATGAATAAATAAACTGGTAAAGTGCAAATAACAGAAAGTGGTTATTAATAATCAGAGTTTTGTCCGAGCCAGGTTTAATAGCCTGATGGCTGTGGGGAAGTAGCTATTCCTGAACCTGGTTGTTGCAGTCTTCAGGCTCCTGTACCTTCTACCTGAAGGTAGCAGGGAGATGAGTGTGTGGCCAGGATGGTGTGGGTCTTTGATGATACTGCCAGCCTTTTTGAGGCAGCGACTGCGATAAATCCCCTCGATGGAAGGAAGGTCAGAGCCGATGATGGACTGGGCAGTGTTTACTACTTTTTGTAGTCTTTTCCTCTCCAGGGCGCTCAAGTTGCCGAACCAAGCCACGATGCAACCGGTCAGCATGCTCTCTACTGTGCACCTGTAGAAGTTAGAGAGAGTCTTCCTTGACAATCCTACTCTCCGTAATCTTCTCAGGAAGTAGAGGCGCTGATGAGCTTTTTTGATAATTGCGTTAGTGTTCTCGGACCAGGAAAGATCTTCAGAGATGTGCACGCCCAGGAATTTGAAGTTCTTGACCCTTTCAACCATCGACCCGTTGATATAAATGGGGCTGTGGGTCCCCCTCCTACTCCTTCCAAAGGCCACAATCAGTTCCTTGGTTTTGCTGGTGTTGAGGGCCAGGTTATTGCGCTGGCACCATATGGACAGTTGCTCGATCTCTCTTCTATATTCTGAATTGTGGGGGTTAAATGAACAAAGAATGCCACAAAAGGGTAAATTTCAAGGAGATTTTCAAAGGTGCAGAGAGATGCTGGGGTTGTAGGTTGGTGTGTGAGAGTGTCGCTGAAAGTAATCAATGAGTCGGCCTGATCTGGGAAGGAAGGAGGAATGTGCGACAGTTCCAGAGGGAATGGAGTGGAGGAAACGTGCCTGGAAGAGAGTAAAAAGTCAGAGAGGGATGAGTCTTATTGATGGATTGAAAAATACAGCATTGAAGTAGGCCCTTTGACTCACCAAGTCCATGTCGAACATCGATCACCCTTTCACACTAGTTCTATTTTATCCTGCTTTCCCATCCACCCTCTACACACCAGGGGTGATTTTTCATAACGGTCTTACATTGGGTACAGAGGAGTGGAGATCCTCTGATAGTAATGCAGGGACAATTGCAACTTTTAGCAATGGAAGGTTAGTGCAATTGTGATGGGAAACGACATTGTAAATGCAGTCGTGACAGATTCCTTCTGCTGAATCCTATTCCCTCTTTGGCACAAGGCGAGAGCTGGCCATCCTGGGGTTGTTTATCTGTCAGCACTGCTAGCAGGTTAATCAATCACTTCTTCAGCTGCGGTTGGTGGAACTCCTGCTGTGTTAAATTGCTGCCGTGTTTCCTGACATTACAGCAGTGATTGCACGATGGCTGACTGGACTTGACTTCAGCTGAGACTTTCAGCCAAGCTCTTCTTCCCACCCCCCCCCTCTCCAACCCCACCCCCCTGCAAGTAGACGCAAAAGGGCAGCAGTAGAGTTGCTGCCTTACAGTGCCAGAGACCTGGGTTTGATCCTGACTACAGGTTTCAAGGTTTCAGGGTCAGTTTATTGTCACATGTACCAATTAAGGTCCAGTGAAATTTGAGTTGCTGTCTGCACGGAGTTTGTACGTGTATCAGCTGATCGCTGTCGGTGGGCCAAAGGGCCTGTTTCCGTGCTGTATCTCTAAACTAAACTAAACTAAAAGACCTTGGGGAGCAGCATATGGCTTCTTCCTAATCTCCTGCCAGACATCCAGCCCCACAGTAATATCACTAACAATGAACAGATTATTTATCTCATTGAGGTTTGCAGGTGTTTGCTGCTTATACCGCAGCAGCCTATGTGTGGACCACTTGATTGACCACATATCTAAAGGCTTCACTCCCATATTTCTGTAAGACCCTTTGGCAGGTGATGATGGTAGGGCAGAGGACAGTGCCTAAATGGATTGTGTTAATGCATTTGAAAAAAATTCCCATTGGCAGACTGATCTAGAAGATTTAGTTTAGCTTTGTTTATTATTCCCTTCTCCCATCGGGCAAAGGGTACAGAAGTGTGAAAACACACACCTCCAGATCCAGGGACAATTTCTTCCCAGCCCTGTTATCAGGCAACTGAACCATCCTACCATAACTAGAGAGCAGTCCCGGACTACTATCTACCTCATTGGAGACCCTAATCTGAGGAGAGACATTCTTGCCATAGAGGGAGTACAGAGAAGGTTCACCAGACTGATTCCTGGGATGTCAGGACTTTCATATGAAGAAAGACTGGATAGACTCGGCTTGTACTCGCTAGAATTTAGACGATTGAGGGGGGATCTTATAGAAACTTACAAAATTCTTAAGGGGTTGGACAGGCTAGATGCAGGAAGATTGTTCCCGATGTTGGGGAAGTCCAGAACAAGGGGTCACAGTTTAAGGATAAGGGGGAAATCTTTTAGGACCGAGATGAGAAAAACATTTTTCACACAGAGAGTGGTGAATCTCTGGAATTCTCTGCCACAGAAGGTAGCTGAGGCCAGTTCATTGGCTATATTTAAGAGAGAGTTAGATGTGGCCCTTGTGGCCAAAGAGATCAGGGGGTATGGAGAGAAGGCAGGTACAGGATACTGAGTTGGATGATCAACCATGATCATATTGAATGGCGATGCAGGCTCGAAGGGCTGAATGGCCTACTCCTGCACTTAATTTCTATATTTCTATGTTTCTATGACCCTTGGACTATCATGCACTAAACAATATTCACATTATTCCCTTTGTCATGTATCTGTACACTGTGAATGGTTTGATTGTAATCATGTATTGTCTTTCCACTGACTGGTTAGCACGCAACAAAAGCTTTTCACTCTACCCCAGTGCCTGTGACAATAAACTAAAAAAAACGAAATTAGTTTAGTTTAAAACTAAACATTCAGTTTGTTATTCTATTGAGATACAGGGGATTCACGGTAACTTGGTTGCAAGGATTCAGAACTGGTTTACTGATAAAAGACAGGAAGTCGTGGTGGAAGGGTGTATTTTAACTGGAGGTACGTGACCAGTGAAGTTCCACAGGGTTCTGTGATGGTATCTCCATTATTTGAGATATATATAAATGACCTGGACTTGTGGAATTTTACTTGGGTACTTGGATATGCAGGGAATTAAGGGATATGGAACATGTGCAAGCAGATGAGTTTAACTTGGCATCATGTTCAACACTGACATTATGGGCTGAAGGGCCTGTTCCTGTGCTGTGCTCTGTTCTATCATGACCTGCAAAAGGGCCAAGTCATGGCTTTCCTCTTCGCTAGGCAACTTAGGCAGGAAGTCAATCAGTTAATTTATAGGCTGACGAAAGGTCTGGACCCGAAACGTCACCTATTCCTTTTCTCCAGAGATGCTGCCGGACCCATTGAGTTACTCCAGCATTTTTTGTCTGTCTTCAGTTAATTTGTAGATTGCATAGTATTTGGGTCGGCGTTTCGGCTGGCTAACTCAATGTTTGAAGGCGAAATTCAGCGTATTGGTCTCTGAGTGAAAATGGTGTCTTCAACCTTGTGCAAAAGCTAATAACTTACAACAAATAAGGTAATATTTAATTTTGTGGATTCGCACGAGATCTTGCACCGGATCTTTAGGAGCTGATAAACAGCCCAGTTCTGTACTTCATCTTTATCTGCAGTAAATATCAAGCCATGCTCTCTTACTTACTGATGACAACAACACTGATAGAAGGCTTTAAATCATTGTGAAAGGCAGGATGGGAAAGATTTATGAAAGCACGGATGGAGTGGAAGGCTGAAGGAGAACCTGTGCAGTCTTTGTAACTTGAGAGATGGCATTGATGTGAAAGGAGATGAGTACATTCACAGCGATGCTGCACACGTCCAATGTGAATTCAGCTTCCCTCAAAGAGGAATGAGATATTGAAGAGAAAATATTTTTGCAGTAATGGTTGTCAGTAATCATTGCCCTGCTCTTGCTGTTCTAATAGCTGATGTTGTTTGTGGTTTAACGCTACGCCACAAAGATGACAGCATCAGTGCTGGGTCACTCCCTGAATCCTCCATTGATCTGTGTAGGAAGGAGCTGCAGATGTTGGTTTACACTGAAGGTAGACACAAAATGCTGAAGTAACTCTGTGGGTCAAAGCCTTGTCCCACGCTACGAGTTCATTCCAAGAGCTCTCCCGAGTTTGCCCTGATTCTAACGGAGATTTACGGTAATGGCCACTCGTCGGTACTCGGGGCTCTCGTGGACATTTTTCAACATGTTGATAAATCTTCACGAGTCTTCCCGTGCTTACCTGCCGTTAGCGAGTCTTCCTGAGTACCTGCTGTTAGCGTTACCCGCTACGTTTATTCTCCGTGCTCACCACGAGTTTGATTTTTTTTTAAACTCGGGAGAGCTCTTGGAATGAACTCGTACCGTGGGACAGGGCTATCAGGCAGCATCTCTGGAGAAAAGGAACAGGTGATGTTGCGGGTCGAGAAGAATGGTCTCCACCCGAAACGTCACCTATTCCTATTCTCCAGAGATGCTGCCTGACCCGCTGAGTTACTCCAGCTTTTTGTGTCTACCTTCCTGCAATTGATCTGTCAGCCTGCATTAAGTTCAAGTTCAAGTGAGTTTATTATCATGTGTCCCTGTATAGGACAATGAAATTCTTGCTTTGCTTAAGCACACAGAAAATAGTAGGCATTTACTACAAAACAGATAAATGTGTCCATATACCATGATATAAATATATACACACATGAATAAATAAACTGGTAAAGTGCAAATAACAGAAAGTGGTTATTAATAATCAGAGTTTTGTCCGAGCCAGGTTTAATAGCCTGATGGCTGTGGGGAAGTAGCTATTCCTGAACCTGGTTGTTGCAGTCTTCAGGCTCCTGTACCTTCTACCTGAAGGTAGCAGGGAGATGAGTGTGTGGCCAGGATGGTGTGGGTCTTTGATGATACTGCCAGCCTATTTGAGGCAGCGACTGCGATAAATCCCCTCGATGGAAGGAAGGTCAGGGCCGATGATGGACTGGGCAGTGTTTACTACTTTTTGTAGTCTTTTCCTCTCCAGGGCGCTCAAATTGCCGAACCAAGCCACGATGCAACCGGTCAGTATGCTCTCGACTGTGCACCTGTAGAAGTTAGAGAGAGACATTACCTTCTCAGCATCGGGAGTGGGGTTTGAACTCACGACCTTCTGATTCCGAGGAGGGAAGACTGCAGTGGTTACGTTGTGATGTTACAACCACCTCACTGTTTCCATGGAGTTTCCATGGTCCTGTACACAATTACCTACAAGAGTGCTGACATAGAGCCCCAGGGGTCAGCAGCTGCTGGAAACATGAGCAGAACACAAAGCACTGGAGTAACTCAATGGGACAGGCATCATCTCTGGAGGACAGGGATAGGCGACGTTTCTGGTCGCGACCCTTCTTCAGATTGATATGCAGTCTTTATGGCTTTGGGTTTATTCATGGGTGGAGGATTTCTAGGTAGGAATGGATAATGTAGGGTAAAAGTGGAAGCATGTGGCTGCAGTCATGAGAATCATAATGGTGATTCCCATCCACTATGTTATGCCAAGAATCAAGTACCTTCCTATACTAATCCCATCATCTGAGCACCACGGGTCTATCTTTCATCAGCATTAAAATCAGTGGGGTTTTTGAGTGAAAGATACAGCATACAACAGGCCCTTCAGCCCATCGACCCCATACTGACCATCAATCACCCATTCACTGTATCTTCAATGTTATCCCACTCTCTCACCCACTCCCATCACACACCGGGCAATGTTTCAGAGGTCAATTGACCTACAAACCCGCACGTCTATGGGATGTAGGAGGAAACCAGGGCACCAGGAGGAATCCCACGTGGTCACAGGGAGAACGTGCAAACTCCACGCAGACAGCACTCGGGGTCAGGATCAAACCCGGGTCTCTGGCGCGGTGAGGCAGCAGCTCTGCCAACTGGGCCACTGTGCAGCCATTTACTGCAGAGTACATCCACGTTTAACCTGAGGAGCACTGGTAACAGTTAAAGCTCTGGGCTCTATAGAGATAAATAACAACATTGCTGTTCTGGTAATGAGCCCTCAAGAATAAGCACTGACTGCAATGCAATTGGTGTTAGTTCATGTGTGCTGCAGCTTTAATGGAGATCTTAGCCGGTGTGAACTGATGTAAACATGGACACACATCATTAATATGTCAAAGTGCATTTAGTTAAAGTTTGAGTGCTGCAAAGTGACACTTGCCCACCCACCACTCCACTGTGTTATCTCTAACTCTAGGATAGATTTACTTGCCCAGAGCTACGCAGGAAACGTATATTGCAGGATATTCAGCTTGCCTATGGATACAGATGCAGAGCAGAGTGATTTATTAAAGAAAATAGTCCAGTAATTTGTGTCCCCTTTTGCATACTGAATGGCCGGTCAGGGGAGAGCAGCAGCAGCAGTCAGAGCAGCACGGTGGCAGAGTTGCTACCTGACAATACAATACAATACAATACAATACAATACAATACAATACAATTTATTTGTCATTTGAACCTCATTGAGGTTCAAACGAAATGTTGTTTCTGCAGTCATACACACAAAAAAGAACCAAGACACAACACAATTTACACAAACATCCATCACAGCACATCTCCTCCTCGCTGTGATGGAAGGCAAAGACTTATCTCTCCCCTGCATTCCCCATTCCCCTCCCGATGTCAGAATCAAAGCCCCCGGCGGGCGGTGGTAAGTGTCCCGCGGCCATTTGATGCCGCGCCGGGCGATGATGTAAGGCCTCCAGGTCATCTTCAACCCCGCAACTCGGGCGGGAGAAGTCGCCGTTGCGGATGCCCCGAAAAGCGGTCTCTCAGCAGGGACCCGCGGGCTCCCGGTGTTACTGTCTACCA
Organism: Amblyraja radiata; assembly: GCF_010909765.2. Lineage (NCBI taxonomy): Eukaryota > Metazoa > Chordata > Chondrichthyes > Rajiformes > Rajidae > Amblyraja > Amblyraja radiata. Next base: position 96,358,712 of record NC_045960.1, read on the forward strand.
GACCTACGGTAAACCTCCGAATCCCCGGGGTCGGGTCGCAGCAGCGCGCCACCACCGCTCCTCCCGCTCCGAACTCGGCCAGCTCCACGATGGTGGGTAAGTCCGCAGGCTCCGCGACTGCAGCACCAGGTCGTTCCGGTTGGAGGCAGCCCCACGGTGCTAGGCCCCAACGACAACGGAGACCCGACAGAGAAAAGGTCGGGTTCTCCGTGCAGGGGAACGATTTAAAAACTACATACAAACGAGACAAAAAAAAAAAAAATGACAGACGGACTGCAGAGGCCGCTGCGACGTGAGTCGCGCCGCCCACACCGCCAGAGACCCGGGTTCAATCCTGACTACGGGTGCTGTCTGTAAAGAATTTGTACATTATACCTATGACCATGTGGATTTTCTCTGGGTGCTCCGGTTTCCTCCCACACCCCAAAGACATACAGATTTGTAGGTTAATTGGCTTCGGGAAAATTGTAAATTGTCCCTTGTGTGTGCAGGATAGTGCTAGTGTACGGGATGATCGCTGGTTGGCATGGACCCGGTGGGCCGAAGGGCCAGTTCTAAAGTCTAACCCGTGCACCCAGGCCTGGCATTGAGGCAGAGTGGGGTAGTGTGAAGTCACACGTGGCTATCGTGATAGGAGACTTGGGGGGAGACAGATAGGAGATTGCGGGGGGTAGCAAAAGGGACTCCAGAATGGTGTGTTGTCTCCCTGGTGTCAGGGTCCACAATAGCGGATCAGCTGCAGAACATTCTCAAAGGAGAGCAGCCAGAGCTTGGCATGGGTGAGAAGACAAAGGAGGTCCTGCAGAGTGAATATAGGGAGTTCAGCAAAAGGTTAAGATGCATAATCTAGATTACTCCCAGCATCATGTGTAGTAGAGGGTGGGAACAAGAGGATAGGACAGAATAATGTATGGCTGAGGAGTTGGTGCAGGGGGCAGGAATTCAGATTTCTGGACCGTTAGGAACTCTTCAGGGGCAGAGGTGACCCGTACAAGAGGAACAGGTTACACTTGTATGGGGGGGGGGGGGGGGGGGAACAATATTCTCATGGGCAGGTTTACAAGTGGTACTCGGGTGGGTTTAACTTAGATAGGCAGAGGGACGGTGTCCAAGGCAGTAGTGAGGCGGGTGAGAAGCTGTAAATTGGTCCAGAGGTCAATGACAGCACCTTTAGTGGACAGGATAAGCAGGAGTTTGGCATGGAGCAAGGGAAGACAGTTGGTAAGGCGGATGAACCCAGGGCGTGGATAGGTTTGTTGCAAGGAAATATGGAAATAGAAACAGGAGGTCTCCACTTCTTCAGAGTACCTTTGCAACATGTAATGCTAACGCTTAATCAGGTGACCATTAAAACCTATGGACACGAGGGAAAAAATCTGAGTTCAGAGTGGTTATCAGACGTAGCTAAAGAAGGGTCTCAACCCGAAACATCACCTATTCCTTTTCCCCCGGAGAGGCTGCCTGACCTGCTGAGTTACTCCAGCATTTTGTGTTCATCTTCGGTGTAAACCAGCATCTGCAGTTCCTTCACTAGAAAATTTTTCACTTGATGGCTGTTGCCTGTAGCAAGGTGTTATTCCTGCTTGGGACAATGGAGAAAAAATACACAAGGTGCCGCAGTCACTCAGCGGGTCAGGCAGCAACTCTGGAGATCATGGATAGGTGACATTTCGGATCGGGACCCTTCTTCAGATGTCGAATGACAATGGGACATTGGAATTTCGGTCAAATCCTCGCGTGAAATACAGTATCTCCCCTGGAAGCGAGTGGCAGCTGCATAGAAGGCTGCCATGGAGGTGAGTTTTAGTTTGAGTTTCGTTTATTGTCACGTATAGCAACACTTCAAGTGTTATAAGAGTAGAAGGTACACAAAATTGCTGGAGGAACTCAGCGGGTGCAGCAGCATCTATGGAGCGAAGGAAATAGGCGACGCTTCGGGCCGAAACCCTTCTTCAGAATTAGGCCATTCGACCCATAATTTCTGCCACCTGATCTCTTTTCCCTGCCTTCTCTGCGCACACATGTGTCAGAAAACAATGTGCAGCACAGTGTCACTGCGGTGGAGTTGGTGCTTTACAGCGCGTGGGTGACTATGCCTGCTGTCTGTACAGAGTTGGTACGTTCTCCCCGTGACCACGTGGGTTTTCTCCGGGATCTTCGGTTTCCTCCCACAGTCCAAAGACGTACAGGTTTGTATGTTATGTTCAAGAAGGAACTGCAGATGCCGAAAAATCGAAGGTAGGCAAAAATGCTGGAGAAACTCAGCGGGTGAGGCAGCATCTATGGAGCGAAGGAAATAGGCAACGTTTCGACCCGAAACTTTGCCTATTTCCTTCGCTCCACAGATGCTGCCTCACCCGCTGAGTTTCTCCAGCATTTTTGTCTACCTTCAGGTTTGTAGGTTAATTGGCTTGGTAAAATTGTTTTAAAAAAAGTGTGTGTAGGGATTGTTTGTGGGGATCGCTGGTCGGTGCAGACTCGGTGGGCCAAAGGGCCTGTTTCCATGCTATATCTTTAAACTAAATTAATCTAAAAAAGAATGAGGGAAGAGTGGAACCCTTTTAATCGCCGTCTCCATGCTGAACTGCTGCAGGGTATATGCTTCCTTTCACTGTGAGTTGTAGATGCTACAAATTAAGCAGGAGAAATGGCTGCGGCAGACTAGTTGGCATCAGCAGATGTAAACACCAGGCACACAGTGCAGTGTGCCAGAAATTGAAAAGATTAATTTCCCAGTCATCACTAATTCACCTAGAAATGATTACCAGAACCATTCAATTCATGCCAAACAACTTCAGTTGCATAGAGTCATACAGGGTGGCAACAGGCCCCTTTGGCCCAACTTGCCCACACCGACCAACATGTCCCTTCTACACTGGTGACACCCGCTAGCCCTCCAAACCAGTCCTATCCATGTACCTGTCTAACTGTTTCTTAAATGCTGGAGAAACTCAGCGGGTGCAGCAGCATCTATGGAGCGAAGGAAATAGGCAACGTTTCGGGCCGAAACCCTTCTTCAGGGTTTAGGCCCGAAACTTTGCCTATTTCCTTCGCACCCGCTGAGTTTCTCCAGCATTTTTGTGTACCTTTGATTTTCCAGCATCTGCAGTTCCTTCTTAAATAACTGTTTCTTAAACTTGCTCACACCGGCCAATATGTCCCAGCTACATTAGTCCCACCTGTCTGTGCTTGGACCATATCCCTCCAAACTTGTCTTATCCATGTACGTATCATTCTAACCATTTCTTAAAGGTTGGGATGGTCCCAGCCTCATCTGCCTCCTCCGGCAGCTCGTTCCATCCACCCACCCAAAGTCAAAATGTGCAAATCGTGCATAAAAATCCCATGTAAACGATCCACTTCCTCGACATATGGTCCTTATTCAAGGCTTGTGTTAAAATCTCAATACGTTAACTTAGGAAGCAATGTTCCTTTCCATTTCACTTTACGCAATTAGATTCTGTTTGACTTAATAATCTTTCATTCTGGAGCAAGATGTTATTTGCAACTTCAATGTAAATTTGCATCTGGCTTGCGAACAAAACATCCACACTCTTCTGAAAAGTGCTTCCCTATTCACAGTGAACTTGTAAATTGCTACAAGGGCCTGGTTCCTTGGGTTCAAGGTTGCACTTTAAATCATTATCTAACGACCTAAGTCTCGTTATTATTGCGAGTGGGTCTGCCTGTGTAAATACTCTGCAACACATTTCAACGCTCGAGCTGTGACTAAGTGCACTTTGACATATTAATGATGCATTTCCATGTTTACAGCAGTTCCTGCTGGCTGCAATGTCTATTGAAGCAGTGCAACCGCACTTAAACCAACATCGACAGCATTGTAGCCTGCGCTTATTCTTGAGGGAGGTCAGTGGTTGATTACTACGACATGAATTTCATCATCTATCTCCATAAAGCTCTGAGCTGCAGCTGTTTTCATTCCTACACAGAACAAACGTGGCTGGATAATTCGTTGAGCCCTGGTTGATTTAGATATTGATTGTGGATAGAGGAATGGGGAGAAAACTCCAGTTAAGATGTACCGTGTGACCGACCTTGATACTCTTTGGCATTGTGCACTGCAGAAATTACTTCCAGGAACACCAAGCAGGGCCGGATTTAGATGAAGAGAGGCCCTAAGCTGTTCCACTTGTGAGGCCCCCAACGACCGGACAGCCATGGCGGCCAAATCTCCCACAATTGAGATGGAGAGAGGGAGAGAGAGAGAGAGATAGAGAGGGGGGCCCGCCCAGAGTTGAACAGTAGGTGTCCTGCCTTGGCCGGAGGCCCCCCTAGATTTTGAGGCCCTAGGCTTCAGCCTATGAAGCCTAGTGGTAAATCCGGCTCTGCGAGGCCCCCCCTAGACCTCGAGGCCCTAAGCTTAAGCTTGTCTAGCTTATAGGTAAATCCAGCCCTGACACCAAGTCAACACTGCCAGATGGGTGACTACTTGTGTTGTATATTCATTGGAAAGGAAGAGCCTGAGAAGAGTATAGGAAGGAACTGCAGGTGCTAGTATAAATCGAAGATAGACACAAAAAGCTGGAGTAACTCAGCGAGACAGGCAGCATCTATGGAGAGAAGGAATGGGTGACGCTTCGGGTCAAGACCTTTCTTCAGGGGCCTCAACCCGAAACGTCACCCATTCCTTCTCTACAGAGATGCTGGCTGTCCCGCTGAGTTACTCCAGCTTTTTTGTGTCTATCTTCAGCCTGAGAAGAGGAGTGGGATGGGTTCAGATAGTGGATGGCCATCAGCTAGATGGGTGGCAGGGTCTGCTGTAGGATGGTTGGAGCAGATGGGGAATGATAGGGTTACGATGAGCGTTTGACAGCACTGGTCCTGTAGTTACTGGGGTTTACAAGGATGAGGGGACACCTTATTGAAATTTACCAAATAGTGAAAGGTCTGGATAGAGTGAATGTGGATAGGATATTTCCACTAGTGGGAGAGTCTAGGACCAGAGGCCATAGCCTCAGAATAAAAGGACGTACCTTTAGAAAGGAGATGAGAAGGAATTTCTTTAGTCAGAGGGTGGTGAATCAGTGAAATTCATTGCCACAGATGGCAGTGGAGACCAAGTCAATGGATATTTTGAAGGTGGAGATTCTTGAATAGTATAGGTGTCAGGGATTTGGGGAGAAGGCAGGAGAATGGGGTTGATAGGGAAAGATATGTCAGCCATGAATGAATGGCGGAGTAGACTTGATGGTGCAAGATGAAGTCCAGTCAAGTCCGATCTAAGATAGTCCCAGGGTCTCTTATGAGGTGCTTAGGACGGCTCTCTCGTTGTTCGTAGGATGCTGCACTTGCCTTAAGATGAATTTTCTGGGACTGTTTGGATTGAATATGGTTGTAGTAGAGAGGCTTGTCAATCTTCTCACCAGTGACGTTAATGCTCGTTGGATGGGGGTGGGGGTTAGGTAGGAGAGGCAGTGAGGGCAGTGATTCCTCTGCTTTTTTCCTGCCCCCCCATACATATAGTGCATGGTGGTGCCAGACGTTAAGAGCTGTGTATTCATGGTGGATTGTAGTAGGGGTGGGAGCCATGAAATGTATGCAAGGCCAGTGAATACGCCCCCAAAAAAGACACAGAGTGCTGGAGTAACTCAGGGAGGGTCAGGCAGCATCTCCGGAAAGCACGGAGAGGTGACCTTTCGGATCGGGACCCTTCTTCAGACCCGCTGAGTTACTCCAGCACTCTGTGTCTTTTTTTATAAACCAGGATCTGCAGTTCCATGTTTTTACACTGCATACACCCACAGCCTTTATCCCACTTAAGGTTAAGCATCAGCCTTGGATCACAAACCTCTGAAACCCTGTCTGTTGGAGGTGGGGAAGAATATTGATCCTATTCACCCAGAGAGTTGTGAATCTGTGAAATTCTCTGCCACAGAAGGCAGTGGAGGTCAATTCACTGGATGTTTTCAAGACAGAGTTAGATATACTTTTTAGTGTTAACGGAATCAAGGGAAATGGGGAGAAAGCAGGGACGGGGTACTGATTTGGAATGATCAGCCATGATCATATTGAATGGCGGTGCTGGCTCGAGGGGCCTACTCTTGCACCTATTTTCTATGTTTCTATGCTTGATCAATTTGTTAGAAAGATAAATGGTTGGAACAAGGTCTTGGGGTTGTGCAGCCTCCTCCAGTCCTTCACATCACGCAGAGGGAAGATTGTGGGGTCAATGCCGGCAGAAGTCAACAAGGTTTTCCATTGTTGGGACTCTGAAGAAGGATTTGGACCAGAAATATTGCCTATCCGTTCCCTTCTCAGATGTTGCCTAACTCACCGAATTGCTCCAGACCTTTGTGCTTTGCTGAAGGTTTTCCCTGTTCTGTTCACAAACTTCCTGCTGGGATAGAAACATAGAAACATAGAAAATAGGTGCAGGAGTAGGCCATTCGGCCCTTCGAGCCTGCACCGCCATTCAATATAATCATGGCTGATCATCCAACTCAGTATCCCGTACCTGCCTTCTCTCCATACCCCTTGATCCCTTTAGCCACAAGGGCCATATCTAACTCCCTCTTAAATATAGCCAATGAACTGGCCTCAACTACCTTCTGTGGCAGAGAATTCCACAGATTCACCGCTCTCTGTGTGAAAAATGTTTTTCTCATTTCGGTCCTAAAGGATTTCCCCCTTATCCTTAAGCTGTGACCCCTTGTTCTGGACTTCCCCAACGTCAGGAATAATCTTCCTGCATCTAGCCTGTCCAACCCCTTAAGAATTTTGTAAGATAGAGGCATCCCCGGCATGATCGGTACAGGATGGAATCCATCAACTGGCCTTTGTACATCCAACCCTGGACCAGTGGTAGACACAGACTGAAAACAAGGGTGGCAGGCGATGGGCCATGAAACACTGGGGTTTACTAAAGGCAGGGCAGAACTGCAGCACAGGCAGGCAATACTGCAGCAGTGTGCAGACTGGAAGGATTTTTCATGCTGAAGAATGATGGAGATGTTAGGAGATGCCCTAGAGGAGCAAAGGATTTAGTGGCACCGATTCACAAGGGTATGAAATATTACTGCAGGTTAGCATGCCATTAAAAAGTTCCAACCAAACTACTGGCAGTCATTTCTAGCGGGTCTGAACTGATGTGCGGAAATACTGGTCTAGGATTTTAGCAATACCTCACTTGGAGAACTGCGGATAACTTGGTCTTTGTCATGGAGAGTGGGTGGAGAAACACTGCTCAGTTTAATTCAGTTTAGTTTAGTTTAAAGATACAGTGTTGAAAACAGGCCCTTCGGCCCACCAAGTCGCGCCGACTAGTACACTAGCATTATCCTACACACTAGGGACAATTTATAATTTTTATTGAAGCCTCTACGCCTTTGGAATGTGAGGAAACCTGTGGAAAACCCACGCGGTCACGGGGAGAATGTACAAACTCCGTACAGACAGCGCCTGTAGTTAAAAGCGAAGCCGGGTGTCTAGCGCTGTAAGGCAGCAACTCCACTGCCACGCCACCATGCTACCCCCTCTGTCCCAGCCTGCTGGAGACATCTGTAGTGGAAGCACCATAAGGGCACCACACATCCAGGATGGGCGGACAGGAGGCATCAGCAAGAGAAGGAGCAGAGTCTGAGGCTACAGAAAAACCCTCGTACAAATGTTTTACCAGGCTGTAGATCGTATGTAAATTGTACATTAATTATCCAGCATAAAGCTGTGCGGGGTACCTGGCCTTTTGCAAACACTAGTAATCCTTCAGACACTGCACCTCATTCTCATGCTTCAAACCCCCTGACACAAACATATCTTCTTCCCTGGTGGTTCATTTTTATTTAAATTAGTTCTTCAGATGAAAGAGAGATAGCGCGCACTTTCCTGGAGCATGAATGCAGCGGCCTCTCGGCGGCAGGTCTGACGATGAGCAGATTATGTGAGGGAACGTGAGCATAACGCCTGCCGCTGTGCATCGACAAATGAAGAAGGGAATGCCGTTGTGAATATGGAGCTGTGGCTGGCAATGGACAGAAAAACCCTCTGCTGGGTCTGCTTCATGGTCACTGCCATTATTCCCTTTATCCTGTGTCTGTTCACTGTGGACAGCTTGTTTGTAATCATGTATAGTCTTCTCACTGGCAGGATAGAGCACAACAAAAAAAACATTTCACTGTACGTGACATGGAACTAAACCAAACTAAACTAAACTAAACTAAATTCCACTAAATTAAACTGACTGGATAGCACAAACAAAAAAAGTTTTTCACTGTACCTTGGTACCTTGTACCAACTAAATTTAGAGGATTTTTCTCTCAGCATCTCCAGTAACATTCTGGTTCAGGTCAGTGGCAAAGAATGGAACAAACTTGTCTGAAGAAGGGTCCCGACTCGGGACGTCATCTATCCATGTTCTCCAGCGATGCTGCTTGACCAATTGGGTTACTCCAGCACTTCTTGTCATTTTTTTTGGTGAACCAGCATCTGCAGTTCCTTGTTTCTCCAACAAACTCATTTGATGGATTTCCCTGTCATTAACAAAGAATGAGGTGATCGCTCGACTCAGCCAGAGTCCTCACCCCCGACTGCATCTCCCTCAGTCACCACATCCTTCTTATTCTCTAGCTCTCAAGATTCCAAGAGGGGGTGTATGGACTGAACCATACATGGTAACAAATGGTTGGCTAAAACATCTTCATTACCTTTTCATGCAAAAACACCGTGCCATCAGACAGGATTTTACAAAAGGGAAATGCAAACCTTCTCATATTCACTACATGGATAGTCTTTATTTACTGACCGGATATTGCGCAACATTCCTGGGATGTCAGGACTTTCATATGAAGAAAGACTGGATAGACTCGGCTTGTACTCGCTAGAATTTAGAAGATTGAGGGGGGATCTTATAGAAACTTACAAAATTCTTAAGGGGTTGGGCAGGCTAGATGCAGGAAGATTGTTCCTGATGTTGGGTAAGTCCAGAACAAGGGGTCACAGTTTAAGGATAAGGGGGAAATCTTTTAGGACCGAGAAGAGAAAAACATTTTTTACACAGAGAGTGGTGAATCTGTGGAATTCTCTGCCACAGAAAGTAGTTGAAGCCAGTTCATTGGCTATATTTAAGAGGGAGTTAGATGTGGCCCTTGTGACCCTTCAACCACCAGCCTGGGCAACTTGTAGCACAGGACCTAATTGGGATAGCTGATTGTGTTGGGGTTCAGAGAGTGCTGCATGTCTCCACCCTTGTGTATTCATTCCCATGCTCCGCTCCATGTCAATCTTTACGGTGTGTGTGACAGTGAGCTGATGGCTGTGACCTACCTCTGCAGGCAGCTTCCAACGTTTAGTTTAGTTTGGGCACTGTGGGCACAGTGGACACTGTTGCTTCACTGTCAGCCCATGAATATCTGTACAGCTTTCATTTATTTTCTATTTTTTTTTTTTTTTTAATTGAATTGAATTTTATTTTGTCGTTCAGACCGAAAGGTCTGAATGACAAAATAAAATTCAATTCAATTAAAAAAAAAAAAATTTCGTTTCCCTGCAGTTATACATATAATATAAATGACAAAAACACACGATCACACAAATTTAACATCCACCACAGTGAGTTCACCAAACACCTCCTCACTGTGATGGAAGGCAAAATCTTAAAGTCTCTGTCTCTTCCCTCTTTGTTCTCCCTCTGCTCCTAGGCGATCCAGGCCCAATCCTACTAAAACTTTCCGGAGATCCGAGCAACTTTGCGTAGCACACCTGTTATCACAACACTTATTCTCGCCCCAAGTTCTTCTGCACTCCTGGGCATTGCTCTCTCCCATCATCTGGTCCCATCTCTGGCCATGTCTTGGGCATGTCTTCCACATCTCTTCACTTGTCTATGCTGAATTGGCTTTCCACCATTCCCATGGCATTAACTATCCACCAACACCTTGATTAGTACGGGTGTCAGAGGTTATGGGGAGAAGGCAGGAGAGTGGGGTTAGGAGGGAGAGATAGATCAGCCATGATTGAATGGTGGAGTAGACATGATGGGCCGAATGGCCTAATTCTACTCCTATTCCTTATGACCTTATGACCACTTTTGGCTCAGTGACTAGTTTTCTTTGATTAGACGGTGACTAGTTCTCTTGGGACAATAGACAAAGGCGCACTATTGAAATTATGGATCAGGCCAGCTAGCAACTTATTCCAGTGATCCAAATTATTCTGATTCAATAGATAATCTCTGGAATTCTCTGCCACAGAAAGTAGTTGAGGCCAGTTCATTGGCTATATTTAAGAGGGAGTTAGATGTGTCCCTTGTGGCTAAAGGGATCAGGGGGTATGGAGAGAAGGCAGGTACAGGATACTGAGTTGGATGATCAGCCATGATCATATTGAATGGCGGTGCAGGCTCAAAGGGCCGAATGGCCTACTCCTGCACCTATTTTTCTATGTTTCTATAGACACAAAGCGCTGGAGTAACTCAGCGGGGCAGGCAGCATCTATGGAGCAAAATAATAGGTGACGTTTCTGGTCAGAACTGTTCTACCTCAGACTTTATGTGCCTCTTCGGTCTAATCCAGCATCTGCAGTTCCTTCCTACATACAGTACTCTGATTCCATGTTCTATTAAGTAAATCCACTCAGCCTATCTTGCTGATAACAATGTAACGTTGCTGGTAAACGCACTAGAACATGAACGTATGATCATAATACCGCACTGATCTGTAATATTTCACCTAGCCAACCTTGGAGAACACTGGCACACTTTCTGGCACTGTTGCGTATTGGGAATGGAGGTAATGGAGATGACCTAGAATGGGTGAGGGCTATAGTTATATGGAGCGACCACACACACACTGTAATTATCCTCCTCAGGGTGGGGTCTGATTGGAGAAACCTAATGTACGAATCTAAGATGGACACAAAGTGCTGGATTATTTCAGCGGGTCAAGCAGCATCACTGGAGAAAGGGAATAAGAGACATTTTCGGGTCGAGACTCTTTATGTTTGCAGAGTATTGATAAGAGTTCCAGTGACTGAAGGAAGAACACCCAGTGGGCAGAGAGGTCCGATAATTAGAGACGAGGCGAGCAGTGAGCTGTTATAACTGGAATGCAGTGGCTGGAAGATGGAAGAAGGTACAATGGACAAATTCAAAGGAGAATTAGATAAAGATTTGAAAACTATAAACTGGCAGGGATGTGGAGAAAATAGTGGGATGTTTCAGACTAATTGGATGGATCTTTGAAAGGCTGGGCAGCGGCATAGTGGGGTGAAGGGCTTTCTTTGTGCTGCGAGATGTAATGGAACCCGTCAATGTGTTACAGCCATCTCTGCCAATTAGCCGAGGTGAAGTGGCTTAGCTTGCAGCTAGAATACAATCACCCACAATGTGGTCACTGTAGATTTCAACCGCAAGGCACAATCGCCTGGTTGGAGATAGGCATTCTCACCAAAGTAAATAGGGGTAGCTCAAGTTAATTGAATAGAGAAAGATGGTAATAAACAAAATAGTTTGGGATTGATGAAAAATCTTGGAAGTACTCCATTTGTAATGCTTAGTTTAGTTTAGACATACAGTACAAAAGCAGGCCCTTCGGCCCACCATGTCCTCACTGACCAGTGATGCCCGCACATTAACACTATCCTACACACACTAGGGACAATTTATACTGTATGTATACCAAGCCAATTAACCTGCAAACCTGTATGTCTTTGGAGTGTGGGAGGAAACCGAGAATCTTGGAGAAAACCCACGCGGTCATGGGGAAAACGTGCAAACTCCGTACAGACAGCACCCATAGTTGGGATCAAACCCAGATCTCTGGCATTGTACGGCAGCAACTCTACCATTGTGCCGCCCTGCTGTTTTATATGTAGATCATTCATCAAGACACAGTTTGGTTACACATTCTGGTGCTGGCTGTCCAGTTGAGTTCACTGCTCTCCTACCTACTCAACCCACACTTGCCACCAGGTGCCGTCAACCAGGATGTTTGTGCTGAAGCTGTCTCAACCCTTTCCAGTGACGACCCAATAGTACAGAATGCTCCACGTGATCTATTCATGGAGTACACATCACCAGCCCGAGCTAGACTACATCCCACCCCACGCAAAGTGGAATAATAGCTCCAATGGGCAGAGAAGTTGCGTTTTCTTGGCTGACATTCACTATAAAAGATTTTGAGAGTATCTGGACATCTGAACGCACATGTACATGAGTTTAGTTTAGCTTAGTGTTACGTGTACTGAGGTACAGTGGAAACCTTTTGTTCATAAGAACTGGAAGTAAAATTAGGCCATTCAGCCCATCGTCTAATCTGCCATTCAACCATGGGTGATTTATCTTTCCCTCTCAACCCCAATCTCCCACCTTCTCCCCATAACCACTGACACCTGTACTAATCGCGAATCTGTCAATCTCCGCCTTAAAAATATCCATTGACTTGGAAGATAGACACAAAATGTTGGAGTAACTCAGTGGGACAGGCAGCATCTCTGCAGACGGATGGGTGGTGTTTCGGTCAAGACCCTTCTTCAGACTTGGCCTCCACTGCCTTGTGTGGCAATGAGTTCCACAGATTCACCACCCTCTGACTAATTAATCAGTCAAAAAAAAATGAAAACACCTAAAAGCAATAAAAACATTAGAGTGATGAACAATAGTGTAATTTACCTAATAGTTACCTCTCCCCCTTGCAGCCAGCCTTTCCAATGAAAGGAATGGTCTAACATTCGGTACCAGGCCTACCCTGTGCCTGTTCAGCGGGCAGATTCTCCAGTGTACATGCTGGGGAACAAAAGGAAATTCAGGCCCAGCCTGTCGGCTGCAGGGGGATTCTAACAGTGGCTAGCCAGAACAATCTCTTTTGGTGATGAAAGATCATCGACCAGGAACATTAATTCCAACTCTCTCTCCTGCTTGACCTGCTGAGTATTTCTAAGATTGCTTCTGCTTTTATCTCAGCTCATCAGCATCGGCCGTATTTTGTTTATTTTGAATTACGTCAATGGATATTCATTGCCACAGAAGGCCAGTGGAGGCCAAGTCAATGGGTATTGTTACGGTGGTGATTGATAGCTTCTTGATTAGTAAGGGTGTCATGGGTTACAGGGAGAAGGCAGGAGAAAGGGGTTGACGGGGAAAGATAGATCAGCCATGATTGAATGGCGAAGTAGACTTGATGGGCTGAATAGTCCAATTCTGCTCCTATGACTTATGATGTTAGTTTGGGGATTAATATTGGCCCAGAAATTGAGTGCAAAGCCTCTTGGATTCCTTGAAGAGCAGATGGTGGCTGGGCTAATGTCTCATCGGACACAAAGCGCTCAGATGAAGCAGCTCTCCTTTAGTTCTGGAGTAACGATCCCTTAACGATGAACTTTGGCCTCTGCACAGAGACTTTGAAAGCCGCTTCTATTCTGTGAATGGAGGTGAAGGTCCCAGTGTTACAGTGCAGTGATAGGAGAGAGCAGGATTAGGAATTAGCCAATAGGATTAACAAACTCATGAAACATAGAAACATAGAAAATAGGTGCAGGAGTAGGCCATTCAGCCCTTCGAACCCGCACCGCCATTCAATATGATCATGGCTGATCATCCAACTCAGTATCCTGCACCTGCCTTCTCTCCATACCCCCTGATCCCTTTAGCCACAAGGGCCACATCTAACTCCCTCTTAAATATAGCCAATGAACTGGCCTCAACTACCTTCTGTGGCAGAGAATTCCAGAGATTCACCACTCTCTGTGTGAAAAATGTTTTTCTCATCTCGGTCCTAAAAGATTTCCCTCTTATCCTTACACTGTGACCCCTTGTTCTGGACTTCCCCAACATCGGGAACAATCTTCCTGCATCTAGCCTTTCCAACCCCTTAAGAATTTTGTACGTTTCTATAAGATCCCCCCTCAATCCCCCCTGAAGAATGCTGGCTCTGTCCTGGGGGCAGAGTTGGATTCACTGGAGGTGGTCTTGGAGGGGAGGACGCTCCTCAAACTGCGGAGCATCTTGGACAATACGGCTCACCCTCTCCATGACACACTGGTCAACCTGAGGAGTACCTTCAGCAACAGACTGGTCCCACCAAGATGCAGTACAGAACGCCACAGGAGATGCATTTTCCCTGTGGCTATCAAACTGTACAACTCATCCCCCCTCCCCCCTCCCCCCCCCCCCCCCCCCCCTCATTTTGTGTTTAATGACTGTTGGCAGACCAATTTCCCTCCTGGGATAAATAAAGTTCTATTGTATCATATCGTATTGTATTAGAACAGACAGCATCCACCGTACAACAGGAAGGCAAACACTGTCTGAAGACCACGTCAGAATGACTTAGAACCACAGAATTCAGGCCTATTATTGGGAATAAAAATAAGTGTTTCACGCACTTCAATTCTGTTTAATGATCGCAGGAGTAATGAATTTATTTTCAATACAAAATAAACCTTCTGGACAAAGTCAAACCAGCTGTACATGCGAGAGATTGTGTTAACAATGCGAGATGGCTTAATGCTTTCAGAGAGAGTTCCCCGTGTATTATTTTAATGAAGGTGTCAACCTGTTTATTTCAATTGGATTCATGCTTCTGTTGGAAGAGAGAAAAACATCAACCATTAAGCGTTCTTCTGTTATTATCAGCCACTGTAGTTTCCTGTTTTGTATTGTTAATATTTTGGGTCATCGACAGTGAACTGCTCTGTGCCTGAAAGAATGGAAAAGCAAGTTAGCCTTGAGATGAGGCCGCCCGCACGATTCCCTCCAGTAAACTCGCCCCTCTTGTAACGTTAGTAAGGTGGAAATAATTGCTTTAAAATATTCACTTCCAACACTCCAAGCAGTTATGGCAGCACAGTGGCGCAGCGGGTAGTGTCGCTGCCTTACGACGCCAGAGACCTGGGTTCGAACCTCGCTACGGGTGCTTGTCTGTGTGGAGTTTTATGTTCTTCCCGTGGCCTCCGGGAAGCTCCGGTTTCCTCCCACACTCCAAAGACGTACAAGTTTGTAGGCTAAGTGGCTTGGCATAAATGTAAATTGTCCCTAGTGTGTGTTGGATAGTGTTAGTCTACAAGGAATCGCTGGTCGGCGCGGACTCAGTGGGCCGAAGGGACTGTATCTCTAAACTAAAAAAACTAAACAGTCCCGAGCCTGCCTCCAGGTTTTAAGGGGCTTGTGAGTTGGACGTTCCACATGTAAAAGCACACTTGGCTTCAAGTCAAACAGTACTGGGTTCAAGTCCCATTCCAGAGACCATAATCCACGACATCACCTCCCTCCAGAGCTGCACCGGGGGAATGTTGGACTATCAGAAATCATCTATTATGCAAGACATTCAATGCTTCAATGATACTTTTTTGTCACATGTACCTAGGTGCAGTGAAATGCTTTGTTTTGCATGCAACCCAGTAAAACCATGCAGCAGACCTCACCTAGGTAGTACATAAGTGTCGCCATGTTTTGGTGCTGACAAAGTTACAAAAGTTCACCGAGCAGATCTATCTACTGCCTGCTGCCGCATGTGGCATCAACCCCACCCCTCCCTCCCTCCCCGCCGTATCCCCCATCGTTCTCGCCCCTCCCCCCCCTCCCCCTCCCACTCCACCCCCACCGGGTGAATCTCATTATTGAATAAAGGTCCTGGGTGCCTGCTGGACAGTCATCACTTGTGGGACGACAGATGGCACAATGGGCTAAGTGTTCGGCTGGCAACCGGAAGGTAGCCGGTTCGAATCCCTGCTTGGAGTGCATACTGTCGTTGTGTCCTTGGGCAAGACACTTCACCCACCTTTGCCTGTGTGTGAATGTGTGTGAATGTGTGTGAGTGATTGGTGGTGGTCGGAGGGGCCGTAGGCGCAGATTGGCAGCCACGCTTCCATCAGTCTGCCCCAGGGCAGCTGTGGCTACAGAAGTAGCTTACCACCACCGAGTGTGACTGAGGAGTGAATGAATAATGCGATGTAAAGCGCCTTGAGTATTAGAAAGGCGCTATATAAATCCCATCCATTATTATTATTATTATCACTTTAGACTTTAGATTTAGTGATTGCAGCGCAGAAACAGGCCCTTCAGCCCAATCGATTCTGCTCACCCAGCGCTCATCCCGTACACGACTGCATCAGTTGTAGTGTACTGTACTCCTTCACCCAACACTAGGTAACACAAGTCCATTTTCTGGTGTGTCATTCCAAGTCCCATAATTGCTGCTTTAAACCAGCAATGCTCTTTGTCCCAGCAGGAAGGACCAAAGATGACATAACACACATACAACAGCCTGAAGTAGAGAAAAAATGCTGGAGAAACCCAGCGGGTGAGGCAGCATCTATGGAGAAAGGAAGAGGCAGAGACAGTAGGCTATGTGGGAGAGCTGGGAAAGGGGGAGAAAGCAAGGACCACCTGAAATTAGAGAAGTCAATGTTCACACCGCTGGGGTGTAAACTACCCAAGCAAAATATGAGGTGTTGTTCCTCCAATTTACGCTGGGCCTCACCCTGGCAATGGAGGAGGCTCGGGACAGAAAGGTCAGATTCAGAATGGGAGGGGGAGTTGAAGTGCTGAGCCACCGGGAGATCAGGTTGGTTAAGACGGACTGAGCGGAGGTGTTGGGCAAAGTGGTCGCCGAGCCTACGCTTGGGCTCACCGATGTAGAGAAGTTGACACCTAGAGCAGCGGATGCAGTAGATGAGGTTGGAGGAGATGCAGGTGAACCTCTGCCTCACCTGGAAAGACTCTTTGGGTCCTTGGATGGAGTCGAGGGGGCAGGTAAAGCGACAGGTGCAGCATTTCCTGCGGTTACAGGGGGAAGTACCCAGGGAGGGGGTGGTCTGGTTGGGAAGGGACGAATTGACCAGGGAGTTACAGAGTGAACGGTCTCTACGGAAAGCAGAAAGGGGAGGAGATGGGAAGATGTGGCCAGTGGTAGAATCTCGCTAGAGGTGGCGAAAATGTCGGAGGATTATTTGTTGTATGCGGCACCTGATGGGGTACAAGGTGAGGACAAGGGGGACTCTGTCCTTGTTACGAGTAGGGGGATGGGAAGTAAGAGCAGAGCTGCGGGATATAGAGGAGACCCTGGTGAGAGCCTCATCTATAGTCGGAGAGGGGAACCCACGTTTTCCTAAAGAATGAGGACATCTCCGATGCCCTGGTCTGGAACATCTCATCCTGGGTGTAGATGTGGCGTAGACGGAGGAATTGGGAGTAGGGGATGGAGTCCTTACAGGAAGCAGGGTGGGAAGAAGTGTAGCTGTGGGAGTCAGTGGGTTTATAGTAGCACAACAGCCTGGGATCAGGTTCAGCCATTACCGTCTTGACCATAAGCAAAGTCAATCAGCAAAACTAAAACAATTAGCAGCTCACTGCTGTCCATGTAACCTGTGATGTTGATCCTGACGTTACAATAGTTCAAGAAAGACCTTTGCATTCTTGCTCTTTTCCAAGAGTGTCTTAGTTCCCCTTGCCTGTGGGTTCTGTTGTTGCGTGTTATTATATAGTTGTGTCTCCCACAAGGGATTCAATGCTCTAGTCTAACGTACCAATATATAATTGGCCTGCTTTCTTTTTTGGATACCTTTTGTCCCTATTCCTCTCCTGCAGCTTCTCCAATTACAAGCAGAGATCAGTCGTGAAAGGTTAAAAACAGCTATAATTTGCCAGCAAAGTGATTTCATTTAATTGACCATATTACAGTAAAGGGCCTGTCCCACTGTACGAGGTAATTCAAGAGTTCTCCCGAGTTTCCCCTGATTCGAACTCGGAGAATTATGGTAATAGCCGCTCGTAGGTACTCGGGGCTCTCGTGGACATTTTTCAACATGTTGAAAAATCTTCACGAGCTTACCGCATTTCCCGAGTACCTGCTGTTGGCGTTACGAGCCGCTAAGAGACGTCCTGAGCTCCGACATACCCGCTACGTACATTCTACGTACTTACGCGGGAGAGCTCTTGGGTAAACTCCTAAAGTGGGACAGGCCCTTTACATAACCAGCAAGAAATTGAGGAAAACTGAAGACCTCGGTGTTGAATGCTTCAACTTATTCTCGGCTTCACAAATATTCAGAAGAGCAAGATACGAAGCACTAAGAGATTAGTATACAAACTTAAAGCACACGGTATTGGGGGTTCAGTATTGATGTGGATAGAGAACTGGCTGGCAAACAGGAAGCAAAGAGTGGGAGTAAACGGGTCCTTTTCACAATGGCAGGCAGTGACTAGTGGGGGACCGCAAGGCTCAGTGCTGGGACCCCAGCTATTTACAATATATATTAATGATCTGGATGAGGGAAGTGAATGCACCATCTCCAAGTTTGCGGATGACACGAAGCTGGGGGGGCAGTGTTAGCTGTAAGGAGGATGCTAGGAGGCTGCAAGGTGACTTGGATAGGTTGGGTGAGTGGGCAAATGCATGGCAGATGCAGTATAATGTGGATAAATGTGAGGTATCCACTGGTGGCAAAAACAGGAAAGTAGACTATTATCTGAATGGTGGCCGATTAGGAAAAGGGGAGATGCAACGAGACCTGGGTGTCATGGTACACCAGTCATTGAAAGTAGGAATGCAGGTGCAGCAGGCAGTGAAGAAAGCAAATGGTAAGTTAGCATTCATAGCAAAAGGATTTGAGTATCAGAGCAGGGAGGTTCTACTGCAGTTGTACAGGGTCTTGGTGAGACCACACCTGGAGTATTGCGTACAGTTTTGGTCTCCTAATCTGAGGAAAGACATTCTTGCCATAGAGGGAGTACAGAGAAGGTTCACCAGACTGATTCCTGGGATGGCAGGACTTTCATATGAAGAAAGACTGGATAGACTCGGCTTGTACACGCTAGAATTTAGAAGATTGAGGGGGGATCTTATAGAAACTTACAAAATTCTTAAGGGGATGGACAGGCTAGATGCAGGAAGATTATTCCCGATGTTGGGGAAGTCCAGAACTAGGGGTCACAGTTTAAGGATAAGAGGGAAGTCTTTTAGGACCGAGATGAGAAAATCATTTTTTACACAGAGAGTGGTGAACCTGTGGAATTCTCTGCCACAGAAGGTAGTTGAGGCCAGTTCATTGGCTATATTTAAGAGGGAGTTAGATGTGGCCCTTGTGGCTAAAGGCATGGAGAGAAAGCTGGGATGGGATACTGAGTTGGATGATCAGCCATGATCATATCAAATGGCGGTGCAATCTCGAAGAACCGAATGGCCTACTCCTGCACCTATTTTCTTTGTTTTTATGAACAAAATGAATGAGATTTAGAACAGATTTCCATGAAGGGGAAGGATCTGAGCCGTACCAATTTCCACAAGCGAGTCATCAGTTCAAAGTAAGGTGTAGGAAGGAACTGCAGATGGTGGTTTAAACTGAAGATAGACACAAAATGTTGGAGTAACTCAGCAGGACAGGCAGCATCTCTGGAGAGAAGGAATGGGTGACGTTTCGGGTCGGGACCCTTCTTCAAAAAAGTCACCCATTCCTTCCGTTCAAAGTAAGGAATGGGTTAATACAGAAAACCGGGCAGTGGCCTGTAGAAGTCTTGAAGTTTATGAAAGTGTTTGATAGGGTGAATGGCAGGGAAGCTGTTTCGTGGAGGGGCACTCCAAAATTGACCAGCATTAGAAAACTCAAGAACAAAATACACCCAGAGAAAGGGTTAAAGTGGCTGATTCAGTACCACTAAGATACAGCTGAGGGCCAAATGTACACAAGTTTAAGAAAAGGCTGGATTAATAGGCGGAAGAATAAAGCAGATGGTAGTGTCAACACGGTTCCATGTAGAGTGTTGGGAAGAGGCACATTCATTAGCATGAACTAAAAGGACTTTAGGGCCTGTCCCACCAGCATGCGATTGCATGCGTCTAGCGTGACCAAACGTGGTGGCTCGAGGCGTAGGGCCTCGCGGGGCCGGTCCCACTTCCAACCGCGGAGCCGTCTGGAGTTGTGCGGGGCTGGTCCCGACATCATACTCACCAATCAGCTGGGCAGGAGGAGGGCCGACTGAATTTGGACGTCGCACAGCGTCGGGCGGTTACGTTATCACGCAATGGACTGTGTCAGTTTTTCGGAGCCTCGCGCAATGTCGGGACCAGCTCCTCACAACTTCATACGGCTCATACCGATCGAAGTGGGACCGGCCACGCGAGGCCGTACGGCTCAAGCGACCACGTTAGTTCGCGCTCGCCGCATGCAGTCGCATGCTCGTGGGACAGGCCCTTTACTGAAATTTATCTGTGCTGTAATCTCACTATAAAATGCTCCACCCACTTGTAGCATTCCTTCTTTTTCCTTCTTCTCATCGCAGTGGTAGAGTTGCTGTCTTTCAGCGCCAGAGATCCGGGTTCCATCCTGACTATGACTGGTTGACTACGGAGTTTGTCCCTTCTCCCCATGACCTGCAAGGGTTTTCTCCGGGATCTCCAGCTTCCGCCCCACACTACAAAAACGGAAAGGTTTGTAAATTAACTGTTTTGTTATAATTGTAAATTGTCCAAGTGTGTGTAGGATCGTGTAAGTGTGCAGGAATCTTTGGTCGGCACAGACTCACTTGGTGGGCCGAAGTTTAACTCTAAACTAAACCAAACTAAACTAATCTGTTGTTAATACGTTTCATTACTCTGTGTACAAATTATTCCCAAGTTTCCAACAACCCTTTGATCCGCATGCTTTAAAGATATCTAATTTAGCTGTAAAGTGTTTCAGAATGGATAGGGTGAACGCACAGAGCCTTTTACCCAGAGTAGGTGAATCAAGAACCAGAGGACACAGTTTTAAGGTGAGAGGGGAATGAATTTTTAGACTTCAGACTTTAGGATTACAGCATGGAAACAGGCCCTTCAGCCCACTGAGTCCATGCCCACCAGCGATCACTAGGGACAATTTACAATTTTTACTGAAGCCAATAAACCTACAAACCTGTACGCCTTTGGGGTGTGAGACAAATCCAGAGCATCCAGAGAAAACCCATGCAGTCACAGGGAGAACGTACGAACTCCATACCGTCAGCACCCGTGGTCAGGATCGAACCCGGGTCTCTGGAGCTGGAAGGTAATAACTCAACCGCTGCACCACTGTGGCACCATCAATTTAATAGGAATCTGAGGGGCAACCTTTTCACACTAAGGGTGCTGGGTATATGGCATGAGCTGCCAACGGAAGTAGTAGAGACAGGTACTAACACAACATTTATAAGACATTTGGACAGGTACATGGATAGGATAGGTTTAGAAGCATATGGGCCAAACTCAGGCAGGTGGGACTAGATGGGCATCTTGGTCGGTGTGGGCAAGCTGGGCCGTAGGGCCTGTTTCCATGCTGTATAACTCGGTGACACCTTAACATACTGGCATGAAAAAGCCCTTCTGGGCTTCACTGGCACCTGGCATGACACTGAAGCCCCACTCTTGATACCGCTCGTTGCTCGCGAGATCGCTGCACTCTTCTGCTCCTGGCCTCCAACTGCCTCAAGTTGTGGAACATCTCAGACCTCCCTCAGCCTGTTGAAGCTACGTCACTGATCCAGCTGTCGATCACTTGCTCGACTCGCATCAAATTGTTGTTCATGGGCTTCTTTGAAGATTTTTGTACTTTGGATAATCTATAGAGTTCTGCATTGCAGGAGTTCTCTCGCAGAGCTGCAGAGGCAGTAATGTGTGGTAATAATGGCTGACACCGAGGTAGAGTGTAATACTGGGTAGCTTACCGCCCAATGGTATGAACATTGAATTCTCCATCTTTTGGTAACCTCATCAAAACACCCTCCCCACCCTTTCTCCCCTATAACGCTACCTCCCCGTTTCTTCCACCACCCCCTCCACTGAGTCCTGACTGACCTTGCATCTATCTCTCCTCTCCCCTCTCCCTCCACCCATATTCCTAAACAATTTACACCTTGTCACTCCTCCAACGACACAATTCCCAACTTTCTGATCCTTCCAGCTCCAGCCTCGTGTGTGTTCTCCTCTGGCCTTTTGTTTGACCATCTGCACATCGGAACCCCACCCCCCCCCCCCCCCCCGCTTGTGTTCACCTATGTCCTGCATGCTTTGTCCTGCCCCTCTGCTCTTCTAGCTATCTTTCCCTTCGCCCTTGCAAGAAGGGTTGGAAGAGGAAGAAGATTCACTTTATTGCCTTCCATCACAGTGAGGAATGTGCGGAATCCGCTGTGGTGGATGTTTATGTTAACTTTTATGTAGTTGTGTGTTGCTTTTGTTTTGTATGGCTGGATGGTAATAAAAGACCTTTGAAACCTTTGAAGAATGGCCCCGACCCAGAACGTCACCAATCCACGTTCTCAAGAGATGCTGCCTGACCCGCTGAGTTACTCCAGCATTTTGTGTCTACTTGAACCTAATACTTTGTCCTGGTTAATCAAGTCTAGCAGGGTGACACCAAGTGGACACACCATAGGTTCACAGACTGATGTCACTGTTCCAATGATCTGTTCCCTCAATTAATTGGCGGCCACTCAAGAAACTCACCATCCGCTTCCTCTAATACTGCTGTGACCAGTCTAACGCTGGGTCTGAGATGTTCGGTGTGTCAGGCCGTTGGGGCTACTGAGCCCGAGTCATCACCTTGCAAAGAGCCTACAAGCAAACAAAAAGACAGTCAGTTGGAACACCTTCACCTTCAGCAGACAGAATGACAGAGAGTGTTCTTGCATGATGGAAATAAGAACATAAAATACTGTAAACACTTAGCACCTGTAGACTACAGGGCCTGCCCCACTTGGGCGTCATTTGCGTGTCATTTACGCGACATCATTTAAGCGTGATGTGAGCATGGTGCGCATTAAGCACGCATGGTACGTGGTGACATAGGTAGCAACGCGCAGTCGCGCCCGGCGCTGCAGGATTTTGGGATGTACAAAATCTTTGCCCGCCATCTCCGTGACGCGTAAATGACGCCCAAATGGGACAGGCCCTTATCTGATAAAGACGCTTTGACCTGAAGCATTAACTCTGCTTCCACCATTTCCACAGATGGTGCCTGACCTGCTGAATGGTTCCTGCGTTTTTTGTTCTTATGTGAGACTTCCAGCATCTGCAGTATATTGCGTTTCAGTTATTTTGTGCGGTATAGATGGTTGGTTATTATTGCAGAAAGATGTTCATTGCCAAGCATTGTCTTATCTCCAACAAAAATACATCCTCAAACAAAAGGCAAAAGGTGCAAATGTTGGACATTTGAGGGAAGAATTCAAAATGCTGGAAACATTCATCAGGTGTAGGACGTGGAAAAATAATTCATATTTCAAGTCCAAGACTCTTTGTCAGAACCTCCATAAAGGCTGCCTGACCAGCTAAGTATTAAAAACTTCATAAGTTCTGGGAGCAGAATTAGGCCATTCAGCCCACTGTTTACTCCACGGCTGATCTATCTTTCCCTCTCATCCCCAATCTGCTGCCTTCTCCCATAACCTCTGACACTCTCACTAATCGAGTATCCAGCAATTTAGCTCTTACTTAAGAGTTTATTTATCTCTCCTTTGCAATTAATTGCACTGTCAGTTGCCAAGTCCTGTATTATCCACAGCATCCGGGGTCACCATTGACAGAAATTGACATTGACATTAGGTGGCGCAGCGGTAGAATTGCTGCCATAAGCCCCTGTCCCACTTAGGAAACCTGAACGGAAATCTCTGGAGACTTTGCGCCCCACCCAAGGTTTCTGTGCGGTTCCCGGAGGTTGCAGGTGATTGCCGGAGGTTGCAGGTAGTGGAAGCAGGTAGGTAGACTGACAAAAACCTCCGGGAACCTCCGGGAACAGCAGGGAAACCTTGGCTGGGGCGCAAAGTCTCCAGAGGTTTCCGTTCATGTTTTCTAAGTGGGACGGGGGCATTTCAGCGCCAGAGACCCGGGTTCCTTCCTGACTACGGTTGCTGTCTGCAGGGAGTTTGTGCATTCTCCCTGTGACCGCGTGTGTTTTCTCCGGGTGTTCCGGTTTCCTCCCACACTACAAAGACGTACAGGTTTGTGGATTAACTGGCTTTGGCAAAATTGTAAATTGTCCCAAGTGTGTAGGGTGGTGCTAGTGTAAGATAATTGCTGGTTGGCGCAAACTCGGTGGGCCTATGGGCCTGTTTCCGCGCTGTGTCTCTAGAGTACAGTCAACTAAAGACACTTAACTGGAACTGCTGCATAAATACTGTGACAGCAGAGCTGGTCCACAAAGTATTTTCACCAAGTACAAGACAAGAGAGCGATGTGATGCTCTTCCCTTGCCTGGCTCAACATCAACCAGAACATAGCAGCTGTCTTGAGTGGCACCACCAATCCACAACTTTAAGACACCACTGGCGCAGTGGTCAAAATGTAATTCACCAAGCTCACTCTGACGGTACCTCCCAAACACATGTCCACTGAAGGGGAAAAGCAGGAGAAGCCAACGCCTGTAGTTGCCTTGCGGGACGCACACCATCCCAACTTGGAAACATATCCTTCATTGTCACAGGGTCCAAATCCTGGAATTCCCTTTCCAACAGCTCCATGGGAGTTCCTGCACCAGAAGACGGCAGTTCCCCACCATCTCGATCAGGGATGGGAAGTAAACATCAGCCTGGGTCAGCGTTTCTTTCATTCCAAAAATGAACAGTACGTCTTTCTTTCCAGATGCCTGAAAACTGGTTCATTGTATCTGCACAGCCTTTAAATGAAAGAAGTCCATGAAATTATGAGGGGCATAGACAAGGTGGACGGTGAGAACCTTTTTCTCCAGGGGCAAAGTTGAAAGGAGATGTGCGGGGGCAGGGTATGTTTCTTCTCATAGAGTGGAGGGCGCCTGGAACATGGTGTCTGCAGTGGTGATGGAAGCAGATATGATAGTGGCATTGAAGAGGTTTACATACAAGCACATGAATAGGGAAAGGAGGGATATGGATCACACGCAGGCAGTGTTAATTAGTTTTACTTGGCATCATGTTCGGCACAGACATTGTGGGCCGGCCTCTTCCTGTGCTGCGCTGTTCTATGTCCTATCATCACTCTTTTAACAAAGCAACAGAGAAAACTCAGCATCCACTGCATAAAATAAGCAAGTGCCCTGATGTTTAAATGTGCAATTCTTAAAGCTCATACTCCCCGGCTGGAAAGTGAACTCCTGAGCTGCGCGGGGAGTGAGATGTGTGAGAGTAAGATTTCTTTAAGCCCCCTCCAGGTTCGGAGAGTAGGACTGCAGTATCAGCTGTTAATCTCGAGCACTGGAAGCACTGGGCAGATTGATAACACAGGGCTGTGGTGGGAGTGTACCGCTTTATAAGCTTTGCAATTTTGTTTTGAGTATGGCTCAGTTGCTTTGCTGTCAATCAATAATTAATTGGAAGCTGAAAGTCCTGCGCATCCAGAAATGTGCTTGTTATCCAGCCAGTGTAGTCAGCTGCATAACTACCCTAATGTGAGGGACAGAGGGCCCACACTGCACAGATATTCCCGTAATGCTGCTTGTGCTACCTTACTCAGCACCCGTTGAAGGATTGTGCCTGTCCTACACAGTGCACCAGAGCCCCCCGCTCCTCTGTATTAAAACCCCTTTGAAATCATCCGGAAATCTCACCAGCATCTGCTGTTCAGCACAACCGCCATGCTGTGAAGGATGTGCCAGGAGAAGCTAATGCCCCATCTCGTCAGGATTCCCCAGTTAGCATCTGATGCCCTTAATCAAGGCTGTGAAGATCTGAAGCGCCTTTGCACACAATGCAGACCTCAGTGCGATGAGACAAGATGATGAGCACAAAGCCTCATTCTGCAAGACAATACAGCTGAAGTATCTTTAAGCAATTTTAATCAAAATCTCCCTCACTTGGGACAGTTTATAATCTCTCTCAACCTGATGATATATTTTTAAACTCTCCTCTGCCGTCATAATGCTCTACGGCGACGAGTTACAAAGCTGCAATCTAGCTGAAGTGCTCAAGTGAAGAGAAACGCCACAAAAAGGTTAAGTATCTCCCAATGTCATTTAGACTCGGTGATCGGGTTATGCTGTCTTAAGTCCCCTTGGGCTCCAATAAAAGAGAAGCACACAGAATGGTCATTTGGCCCATCGCGTCAATGAAACATCTAACTAATCAGATCCATTCCCTTTGCCCTGCAATATCTTCCTCCTTATGAAATAAGGGCATATAATTTTTGCCAGTGGGAATATCCATTATTATTATGTTATAGTGATGGAGAGACAGGGCCTATAAACAGCCCACTCGGCCTACTGAATTTTTCCTGGCGCCAATACTAATCCTACGTTTTTTATTTACTCCACACACCAACCAACTCCAGATTCTCCCATTCGCCCACACATTAGGGAAATTTACAGAGGCCAATTAGCCTACCAACCTGCTCTTCTTTAATATAGGAGGGAACCGGGACATCCTGGGGAAGCCCATGTGATTTGAGGAAGAAGGTGTAAGGTCTACATAGACAGCACCCAAGGATAGGATTGAACCTGGGTCTTTGGAGCAGTGAGGCAACGGCTTTAATGTGTTCCCCCCTATCCCCCCCCCCCCCCACCCCAAACCTTCCTAGTCATGTTGATTGTCTTATGTTTAAGTGGGATTTTGACTTTTAGCTGCACTCCCTTTGTGAAATGAACTGCCTGAGAGTCCAAGCGTGAGGTGCCTTAACATCACCCCTTGTGTGTCCGCACTAAATCTACACCGTAGCTACAATCTATTTTCACCACATTTTTAGTTTAGTTTAGAGATGCAGCACAGAAACAGGCCTTTCGGCCCAGAGTCGCCACTAACCAGCAATCACCCTGGAGGCTAACACTATCCTACACACACACACGAGGGACAATGTACAAATTTTACCAAGCCAATTAACTTAAAAGACCTGCACGTCTTTGGTGTGTGGGAGGAAACCCACTCAGGTCACGGGGAGAACGTACAAACTCCGTACAGACAGCATCCGTAGTCAGGATCGAACCCGGGTCCCTGGCGCTGTAAGGCAGCAACTCTACCGCTGCGCCACCGTTCCGTAGGTGGATGTCTATATTCCCCATGAACCCCATTCCACTTTGCTTCACCGCACTCTATTGTCATAAACCTATTCTCTATCTCTTCATATGGTCTCTCCTTAAATGGTCGGAAACAATGGCTGATCTATGCACTCAATAACGAGTCTAAAATGCATCAGGGATTTTTTTTTAAAGGCAAGAAAACATGAATAATCAATGACAGCATATTCTGATATTATGGCTGATGATACTACTCAGATGTGATGACATAATAAAACGTTCATTTTGGTACACTGAACTTGCAACCTCATCGCCAACTGAATGTGGGACATAAAGATATACATCTTTCCATCCATCTATCCTATTTATTTAGGTATGCTTCATATATATCTATTGTATTCTTACCCAGGTTTCCATTGCACCTGCATTCACATAATATGTCAGCTATGTGTACAAAACATAAGAAAAAGCAAGAGCAGGCCATTCAGCCCCTTGGGTCTGGCCTGCTGTTCAATAGATGACTATTTCTTGACACTAGCCCCTCATCTCTCTATTTCCTTGATGTGTAGGGTGGCACGGTGGCACAGCGGCAGAGCTGCTGCCTTACCGTGCCTGAGACCCGGATTCAATCCTGGCCACGGATGCTGTCTGTAGGGAGTTTGCACGTTCTCCCCGTGACCTGCGTGGGTTTTTTCCAGGAGCAATGGTTTCCTCCCACACTCCAAAGACGTACAGGTTTGTAGGTTACTTGGCTTCAGTAAAATTGTAAATTATTCCTAATGTGTAGGGTAGTGTTAGTGTACGGGGTGATCGCTAATCGGCATGGACTTTGTGAGCCGAAGGGCCTGTAGAGTCTAGAATAAAGTCCAAAGTCTAATTACTTCTCAACCTCTATCTTAAATGTACTCTACGACTGAGCTTCCACAGCCCTTCTGAGACAAGAATTCCAAAAATTCCCAACCTCTGCGTGAACAAAACTCTTCTTTCCCGAATGGCCAACTTCTTATTTTAAGCCTGTGGCCTCCGGTTGTGGACACCCCACAGTCGAGAAACATCAACTCCACATTGGACATTACCCTCTTTCAGAATTTTGAATATTTTAGTGAGATCTCATTTGGTGCGCCCAAACGTAAGAGGGAACTGATCGACTCTGCCTAATCGCTCCTTAGTTGACAAATCCATCATCCAAGAAGCCAATCTGATGAACCTTTAGTCCACTCTCTCAATGAAAAGTCTATTCCTCCTTTGGTAGGAAGACAGAATTGTTTACATGTGACAGATGTGGTCACCCCAGTTCCCTATTTAAGTGGAGCATGTCACCCCTAACCTTGCACACAAATTATTTTGTAATACTGTTTGCCTTTCAAATTGCCTGTTGCACCTGCATGTTAGCTTTTAGTGATTCATATTAGAGGGAGACCTAACAACTTCAATATCTTCAAATCCTCATTTAAAACAAAACTCTAATTTCCTAATATTTCTAATCATTTACTCCTTTCCCTTTCATGTATATGTTTCCTTAAAATCTAAGATAGACACAAGATGCTGGAGTAACTCAGCGGGCCAGGCAGCATCTCTGGAGAGAAAGAATGGTCCGAAGAAGGGTCTCGACCCGAAACGTCACCCATTCCTTCTCTGCAGAGATGTTACCTGTCCCGCTGTGTTACTCCAGTCTTTTTGTGTCTATCTTCGATATAAACCAGCATCTGCAGTTCTTTCCTACACATTTCCCTTAAACCTTCTGTACACGTTGCCTGGCTGTGAACCGGGCAACCAAACCTAAATATATCAGACAGAATGTGTCAGAAGGAACTACAGATGCATTGCCCTTATTATCAGCTTGCATCTTGATATAATCAGCCTTATGGGCCTGTCCCACTTACGCGGCTTTTTCGGCGACTGCCAGCACCCGTCATAGGTCGTTGCAGGTTGCCGAAAATATTCAACATGTTGAAAATCCACCGGCCACCAGAACAAGGTACGACTCTTTGGGCGACTACTCATGATCATACAGCCTTCACACATGTCGCCAGGGGGTCGTCTGTATGGTCGTGAGTAGTCTCCTCAGTCGCCCAAAGAGTCGTAGCAGCGAATAGTGTCCGTCCTTCTATTTATCAGTGTACTCGCCCACATCTATAACCATATAACCATATAACAATTACAGCACGGAAACAGGCCATCTCGGCCCTACAAGTCCTTGCCGAACATCTTTTTTCCCTTAGTCCCACCTGCCTGCACTCATACCATAACCCTCCATTCCCTTCTCATCCATATGCCTATCCAATTTATTTTAAAATGATACCAACGAACCTATAGACCATCTCTCTAACTTAAGGGTTTAGCCTGAAGGGTTTAACTGTTCCAGCTCACAACAGCGAGAGGGGACAATGTCATAAGGTCATAAGTGAAAGGATCAGAATTAGGCCCTTTGGCCATTCAATCATGGCTGATCAATCTCTCTCTCCCAACTCCATTCTCCTGCCTTCTCCCCATAGCCCCTGACACCCGTACTAATCAAGAATCTATCTATCTCTGCCTTACAAAATATCCATTGGCTTGGGACTCCACAGCCTTCTGTGGCGATGTGTTCACACTACTGGTGAAAACAATGTTTATTTCACCCTCACCTTCACCTCCTGCAGGGCAAATGAAACATTGGTATGTGCTAAAATGGATTCCCAAAGATCCGTAGGAATCTATGACTGCCAACAGACTGATGTGTTTGCAGCAGAGTGAGCAGCCAAAATTGTTTGAATCGAGGATAAATGTGCATGTATATCATTTCTGATTCCAAGCATCTCTCCTTCCCTGAAGGGTAGATTAAATACGGGATACTACGGGATATATGATTTTGTATATTCCAGCTGTTGCTGACTATACAACTTACAAGTTGCAAAGTCTGCTTATATTGGTTTAAGTGGCTGATCTAGCTGTTCCCAGAACTCCATTTTGCTTTGCTGTTGTTCTTTTGGGAATTTTAATCTTTCTTGCCAAGGTAGTCTGCGGAAGTGATTTTCCACTAATGGGCTGAATGGCGCAGCTGATAATTTAACAGTCGTGCAAACGCTCCCGGCAAGAGATAGCCGCTGAGAGCGTTCAAGGATTGATCATTTCTGTGCCAGAATTCCCGACAAAACGTTCAGCGTGTCAACGTTTAAAGATCGACACAAGAGAGAGGCTACAGATGCTAGAGTCCGTAACAAAAAGCAATCTGCTGGAGGAACTCACTGGGTTGAACAGTCAAGTCAAGTTTATTCGTCACATACACATACGAGATGTGCAGTGAAATGAAAAGTGGCAATGCTCGTGGACTTTGTGCAAAAAGACAAACAAACAAACAACCAAACAAACTACAAACAGAATGGAACAGAATCACATATTCTTTTTCATATTAAATATTGTGGGCGGAAGGAAAAAGGGAAAAAAACAGCAATTTTTAAAAAAAGGAGTAGAGTGGTACAGTAAAAGTTAGTCCCTGGTGAGATAGGAGTTTACAGTCCTAATAACCTCTGGGAACAAACTCCTTCTCAACCTCTCCGTTCTCACAGCATGGCAACGGAGGCGTTTGCCTGACCGTAGCAGCTGGAACAGTCCGTTGCAGGGGTGGAAGGGGTCTCCCATGATTTTATTGACTCTGGAGTTGCACCTCCTGATGTATAGTTCCTGCAGGAGGGCGAGTGAAGTTCTCATAGTGCGTTCGGCCGAACGCACTACTCTCTGCAGAGCCTTCTTGTCCTGGGCAGAGCAATTCCCAAACCAGATTGTAATATTTCCGGACAAGATGCTTTCCACAGCCGCTGTGTGGGGTAGAGGGGAAGGGAATGGTGGATGCTTTGGGTCGAATCATAGACCATAGAGCAGTACAGCACAAGGACAGGCCTTTCAGCCCACAGTATTTGTGTCGCACATGATTCAGATTCAGATTCAGATTCAGATTCAGATTCAATTTTAATTGTCATTGTCAGTGTACAGTACAGAGACAACGAAATGCATTTAGCATCTCCCTGGAAGAGCGACATAGCAAATGATTTAAATAAATAATAATAAGTGATAATACGGGGGTGGGGGGGTGATTGGCAGTCACCGAGGTACGTTGTTGAGTAGAGTGACAGCCGCCGGGAAGAAGCTGTTCCTGGACCTGCTGGTTCGGCAACGGAGAGACCTGTAGCGCCTCCCGGATGGTAGGAGGGTAAACAGTCCATGGTTGGGGTGAGAGCAGTCCTTGGCGATGCTGAGCGCCCTCCGCAGATAACGCTTGCTTTGGACAGACTCAATGGAGGGGAGCGAGGAACCGGTGATGCGTTGGGCAATTTTCACCACCCTCTGCAATGCCTTCCGGTCGGAGACAGAGCAGTTGCCATACCATACTGTGATGCAGTTGGTAAGGATGCTCTCGATGGTGCAGCGGTAGAAGTTCACCAGGATCTGAGGAGACAGATGGACCTTCTTCAGTCTCCTCAGGAAGAAGAGACGCTGGTGAGCCTTCTTGATCAGAGTTGAGGTATTGTGGGTCCAAGAGAGGTCATCGGAGATGTTGACTCCCAGGAACCTGAAGCTAGAAACACGTTCCACCTCCGTCCCGTTAATGTGGATGGGGGTGTGCGTGCCGCCCCTGGACTTCCTGAAGTCTACAATGAGCTCCTTGGTCTTCTTGGAGTTAAGGGCCAGGTTGTTGTCAGCGCACCATGCTGCTAAGTGCTGGACCTCCTCCCTGTAGGCCGACTCATCGTTGTTGCTGATGAGGCCAATCACCGTTGTATCATCTGCATACTTGATGATGGTGTTAGTACCATATACAGGTGTGCAGTCATAGGTGAAGAGGGAGTAGAGGAGGGGGCTCAGCACACAGCCCTGTGGAACGCCGGTGTTCAGGGTGAGGGTTGAAGAGGTGTGCTTGTCTAACCTAACAGACTGGGGTCTGTTGGTTAGAAAGTCCAGTATCCAGTTGCAGAGGGAGGGGTCGATGCCCAGGTTACCGAGTTTGGTGATCAGTTTTGATGGTATAATGGTGTTGAATGCTGAGCTGTAATCGATGAACAGCATTCTTACGTAAGTGTCTCTGTTATCGAGGTGGGAGAGGGCGGAGTGAAGTGCCGTTGAGATGGCATCCTCCGTACTCCTGTTCTTGCGGTAGGCAAACTGATAGGGATCCAGTGTGGGGGGTAGGCAGCTTTTGAGGTGTGCCAGGACCAGCCTCTCGAAGCACTTGGTGATGATGGGGGTAAGTGCAACTGGGCGGAAGTCGTTGAGGCTTGCCGCAGTGGAGTGTTTTGGCACTGGCACGATGGAGGTGGATTTAAGGCACGTGGGGACAACTGCTTGGGCAAGTGACAGGTTGAAGATGTCAGTCCAGACGTCTGTCAGCTGCGCAGCACAGGCCCTGAGCACGCGCCCGGGGATGCCGTCAGGGCCAGCAGCTTTACGTTGCCAAGACCATCACTTATCTACCTGCACATAATCCATATCCTGTGTTTCCATGTGCCTATTCAAATGTCTTTTAAATGCCACCTCTGCTTCAACGGCAGCACACCACCAGCTGTGTGAAAAACCTGTCCTGCAGATCTCCTTTAAACATTGTCCCTCTCCCCTTAAAGCTGCGCCCTCTTGTAAATGATTTATCCATCCTTGGAAACATAGATTGTGACTGTCTGCACTGTCTATGCCTTTCAGAATTGTATAAACTTCAGCCAGGTCTCACTGCAACCTCCAGCGTTCCAGAGAAAACAATGCAAGTCTGTTCAACCTCTCCCTGAAGCAAATACCCTCCAATTCAGGCATCGATCTGGTAAGCCTCCTCTGCACCCTTTCCAAAACCTCCACACCTTCCTATAATGGGGTGACCAAAAATGACTATAATACTCCTATAAAGCAGCGTCATAATATCCTGACATAGTGCCTTGACCTATGAAAGCAAGTGTACCGTATGCCTTCTTTACCACTCTATCCAGGTGTTGCCTTATCTACCATGATCAGCCTACCATGTGGAACTTGATTAACCTTGCTAAAATCCAGGTAGATAATTCTATTGCTCCACCCCCATCAATATTCTTGGGTCACCTCTTCAAAAAACTCAATCATATTCGCGAGATGCAATTTTCTACACACAAAGCCATGTTGACTTTCCCTAAATGGTCCTTATCTTTGCAAATGCATGTAGATCCAATCTCGCAGAATCACCTTCAAAATGGGTAAGAATCACCTTCTTACCCACCACTGATGTAGTGTAGTTTACAGATACAACATGGAAACAGGCCCTTCGGCTCACCAAGTACACAGCGATCATCGATCACTTGCAGGGGGTTATGGACTTGGACCCCATGTTCCCTCCGTACATAATGCTGATATGGGTCATAGCATTGATTGTATAATACTCCCCTTATGTATGACTTTCCAAAGTGTAACGATACGATACGATAAAGCTTTATTCATCCTCGGAGGGAAATTAGTCTGCCAACAGTCACAACACACAAGGTACTCAAAAACTTGAAATTAAAAGTGCAAAAAAAAGAAAAGGACAAGCGACTGTTGTCTGGCTGCCGTGTGCACAGTGCCTTCAGCCCAACGAACAACAAACAAACAAATAAACACAGGTTTATCCCCTGAGCAGAGGATTCTAAAGCTAAAGTGCCCCCCTCCCCCACGCCGGATCTTCCATTGTTCATCACAGTGGTCGCCCCACGCCGGGTCCCCATTGTCTTCCCCGCTCCCCATCACGTTCCATTGCCACCGAGGTTCCCGCTGCCGAGGCTCCCGCTGATGCCGAGGCTCCCGCTGATGCCAAGGCTCCTGTTGCTGCCAAGGTTCCCGCTGCCGAGGCTCCCGTTGCTGCCGAGGCTCCTGTTGCTGCCGAGGCTCCCGCCGCTGCTGAGGCCCTATCACCGCCGAGACTCCCGTTGCTGTTGAGGCTCAAGCTGCCGCTGAGGCTCCCATTGCCGCCATCGCTGAGGCTCCTTCGACCCAGGCAGGACTCGCCGCCCAACTTCTCCGCAGTCCCCTGGGAGGCCTGTGGGGCCTCTGAGTAACAGCTCACACATACTCAGATTAAACTCCATCTGCCATTTCTCTGCCTATTCCCATTCTTACGACCATTCCTCTCCACCCATAGATGCAGGTTGACTCAATGAGTCCCACAAGCAGATTGTGTATCGTTTTAAAGATCTATACCCAGCTTGGACCTTTTTGCATTGATGTTTATTGGCCAGCGAGCTGGATTGCGAACCTGGCTGGCAAACGTAATGTCCAATGCGGCCTTGACTGGTATACAGGGCCTACATTGGCCAATCATCATTTGGTGCATAAACATTGCGTGCACACACATCTGTTGAAAGCACCCCGCTAAAAAACGCACAGTTTTAACTCCTGCACATACTCCTGACTGGAATATCAGGATTCCTTCTTTGCTGTTTTAGGTGTGGTTGTTAATGAGCCTAGGGAGAGAAAAATGTTCTTGGATAAAGTGGGCTTCTACTACACCCTTATAATGTCATGGTTTCCATAACTGACATTCACACAGATTATTTAGTTGTCTTTACTCACCTACTTGTAAATTATCTCTAGTGTGCAGGATAGTGTTAATGCATGGGCATCACTGGTCAGCTCGGACTCGATGGGTCGAGGAGCCTGTTTCGACACTGTATCTCTAAATTAAACATGTCCCTGGATAATTATTGCAGGTGTCTGCTACTAGTTTGGAGCAAAACCAGTGTGCTAGCTGACAGCACAGCACTGTGGTGATAGGTTGGTGGTTGTCTGAACTCTAAGGGATTAGATTCCATGAGAAGGGGCAGGAAAGTGGACTTGAGACCGAGGATCAGCCATGATGGAATTGAGTGGTGGAGCAGGCTTGAATACCCCTTGTACGCCTGCTTACATAGATTTCTTCTGTGCTTGATTGATTATGGCCCACATTTACTGGATTTTGTGAACAGATGCCTGACCCAGAGGTCCCAAACTTGCGCAAGAATCGCTGCGGACAAATCCGTTGTCGCGCCCTGCATTGAGCTGCAAGGATTCCCCGTGAATCCTGCATGGAGCTTGCATGGATCCTGCATTGTTCTGGTGGGATATTTTCTCATCTTGGGAAAAGGCAATGAGGAAAGTGGTTTGAAATTGACATGAGTACCCACTCTGATGCAGTAATGGACACAGACTAATATAGTTCAGAAACTTAGAATTAGCACTAAAGGTTAATCGACCCATCATGTCAATACTGCTGCTCTTCTTTCAATGGAGCTATTTCCTTCTAGGGATTATACAGTAGGAAACAGGCTTTGGCGCAACATGTCCATGCCAATCCAGTTGTTTAATGGTGCTAGTTCCACTTGCCTGTTCCTAGCCTATAACCTCCAAACCTTTCCTATCCTTCTACCTTTAACCTGTAAGTGTTGCAATTGGACCTGCCTCTACCACTCTGGCAGTCCATTCCGTTCCGTGTGCGCACCACCCTCTGGTGTGAAAGTGTTCCCCTTCAGGACTCTTTCCCATCTAAATCTTTCCTCTCTCCTCGTACATCTATGTCCTCTAGCTTTTGACTCCCTTACCTTGGGGAAAAGACTGTGACTGCTCACCTTATCTGTGTCCCTCGTGATTTTTATGGACCTGTATATGGTCACCCCTCAGCCTCCCCTGCTCCGGGAAACAAAGTCTTCACCTATCCAGCCTTATAGTTCAAACCCTTCAGACCCAATAACATCCTAGTAAAAACTGTCGGAAATAACTGCAGATGCTGGTTTACACCAAAGATAAGACACAAAATGCTGGAGTAATTCAATGGGTCAGGCAGCATCTCTGGAGACTGCTGGACCAGTCTGAGCAAGGGTCTTGACCTGAAACATCATCTATTCCTTTTCTCCAAAGATGCTGCCTGACTTGCTGAGTTACTCCAGCATTTTGTGTCTAACATCATAGTAAATCTTTTTTTTGCATTCTTTCCAGTTTAATGACATCCTTCCTAGGGCAGAGGGAGCAGAACTGCACACAGTAATCCAAACATGACCTTCCCAATGTCTTGCACAACTGCAACATGACTTCCCAACTCCAGTATTCAATATCCTGACCGATGAAGGCAAGCGTGCCAAATGTATTTTTCACCAGCCAGTCTACCTGCGTCACCAACTTCATGGAACTATGTATCTATAACCTTGGGTCTCTCTGTTCAACATACTCTCCAGGGTCCTACTATTTACCACGTAAGTCCAGGTCGGGTGCATTTCTCTTGCCAAAATGCAACATTTGGTAGCCAACATGGTGGCACTGCGGTAGAGTTGCTGCCTTAAGGGCCTGTCCCACTTAGGCAATTTTTTCGGCGACTGTCACAGTCATAGCAAGTCGCCGAAAAAGTGGCGACTGGACCCCCCTTACGACAATGTCTATGACAACCTACCACCTAGTCGACGTCAAGCTACGGCACGCTACCGACAACCGGTGGCCCATTAGGACGTCTGCCTACGACCACACCTATGACAACCTACGACAACCAAAGTCAACCTACATCCACCCACGACAAGCTACGACAAGCAACGACCCTGTCGGCGACAACTGAAGACAACTGAAGAAAATTCAGTCGCCGGTACCTGTCGCCGGTTGACGTAGGTAGTCGCCAATGGAATTCACCGACGATGACAACCAACGTCACCTGGCGACAACCTGTGTCATCCTGGCGCCAACCTACGACAGCACGTACGACAGGAGAAGACAAGCTACGTCGAGCTACGTCAAGCCCACATTCGCCGAAAAGTTTTGAACATTTCAAAATCCAGCGGCGACTAGAAAAACGTTACGACTCTTTAGGCGACTTGAGGAGACTACTCACGACAATACAGACGTCACCCTGCGACCATGTGGCGACAGTCTAGTCGCCTGTAGTCACCGAAAAAAT
Source organism: Amblyraja radiata (assembly GCF_010909765.2). Lineage (NCBI taxonomy): Eukaryota > Metazoa > Chordata > Chondrichthyes > Rajiformes > Rajidae > Amblyraja > Amblyraja radiata. The sequence continues at coordinate 96,395,463 of NC_045960.1, forward strand.
CGCCTAAGTGGGACAGGGGCTTTACAGCGCTTGTGCCGCCGGAGACCTGGGTTTGATCCCAACCACCGGCGCTGTCCCTAGTGTGTGTATCTTCGCTTTGGCATGCTGTTTTATGTACAAATACGTGAATGCCAGAGATCAGGAGCAACCTATAAATCTGGTAAGGAATTTCTGACAGGTTATTTTGATTACTATGGACTCTTGCGATGGAACTGTTGTGAACCTTACAAAAGGAAGCCTATTTTAAACCATTGTAGCAGGGAATATATATATATAACTTGTTCATAGTAGATTCAACAGCATTGACAATAGTGCAAATA